>NW_027279789.1:0-113496 GCF_046629955.1 Centroberyx affinis
ACTAGTATAGAACATTCCATTCTGCCCCAGGAGAGGACGCACAAGGAAAAAAGACAGACAGAGAAAGACGGAGAGAGGGAGGGAGACAAAGAGAAAGAGAAACAGAGAGAGGGAGAACATAAGAGAGAGGGAGGGAGGGAGGGGTGGTGAGAAAGAGAGTAAAGGAGAGAGAAAAAGAGGGAGAGTAAGAGAGAGAGGGCAGAAGGGTGAGAGAGACCAAATGAAAGGGAAAAAGAGATAGGATGGGATGATGAGAGAGGAAAAGTAAAAGAAAGAAAAGGAGACCAAAAGAAAGAAAGAGAGGGAGGGATGGGAGAGAGAGAGGACAAAGAGAAAGTGAGAGAGAGTAGGAGAGAGAAAGACAGAGAATGGGGCGGGAGGGTGAGAGAAAGATGAGAAGAGAAATAAAGAGAGAGGGAGGGCAGGAGAAAGACAAAAAGAAAGAGAGAAAGAGACAGAAATGTTGGGAGGGTGAGAGAACAATAAAAAGAAAGAGAGCAAGGGATGTAAGAGAGAGAAAAAGACAGTGTGAGAAAGACAAAAAAGAGGGAGGGATGGCAAAAAATAGAGTAAGAGAGAGAGAAACAAGAGAATGGGAAATGGGGTGAGAGAAGGAGGGGGATGATGGTGAGAAAGTGAGAAAAAGAGAAAAAAAGGGGGAGAGATGGTCAGAAAGAGGGAAAGTAAGTAAGGGAGAGAAAGGCGGAGAAAGGGAGGGAGGGCATGAGAAAGACAAAAAAGACAGGACAGACAGACAAAAACAGACAGAGAGAGAGAGAGAGATTACATGAAGGTAGGGAAAGAGAGGGAGAGATGAGCAAAGGAAGTGCGAGTGAGAGAGAGAGAGAGAACGAGAGGTCACGATAAGGAGGTGCAGATGTCAAAGACAACGTAGCGAAAACAGGACGGGCGGATGACGGCGCAAAACGGAGACATGATAAAAAAAGAAAAGAAAGAAAGAGCGCAAACGAAGAGGAGGGGAAGGAAGACGAGTGGATGACAAAGCAAAACAGACGGAAGAAACGCGTGAAGAGAGCGAGGAAAGATAGAGAGAGAATGACAGCAGGGGTGAGAGGGAAGGTGAAGAATCAAAGAATGAAAAGGCAAAAACAGGAGAGAGCGAGGAGAAAAAAAAAAAAAGAATGAGAGAGTGAGAGAGAAGGGGAGAGAGAGAGAGAGAGAGAGAGGAAGTGGAGGGTTAGTGACAGTTTGTCCTTGTCAGCCAGAAATTGCAGTCCAGAGATCAGGAGGACAATCAGGGGCTGGCAAGCTCAGCACACGCACACACACACACACACACACACACACACACACACACACACACACACAGCATGCACAGGCAGATATACAAACTCAACACACACACACACACCAATACCTTCGGCTGCACACAGGACACTGCAAACGACAAAATATAGAGGAAAACATCCACATGCACACAGACACGTGTAGCATTCAGAGATCATGTTCGTGTGTGTGTGTGTGTGTGTGTGTGTGTGTGTGTGTGTGTGTGTGTGTGTGTGTGTGTGTGTGTGTGGATACACTGTATGCTTTTATTTTTCTCTATTGACAGGGTTTCTGCAAGTTTCATCAAGTTAAATGTAAAAGTTGAACACCTTTTTTACCAGCTAGAATGAAATATTAGACTAATTTCGCAATGAAATACACCTAAGAATGCAAACAGCTGCACACCTATCAGAATATACTGTATGTGTGTGTGACTGGGACTGATTTGAAAACACTGCAGTAAGAAACCACAACATTTTAAAGTGTCCAAAACTGGATTTAAGACTAGAAATGTTGTTATCTAACTGTATTCAAGAGCTTCTAATGCCTTGAGTTTAGATGATTAAACACGTTTTTTCAGGACCAAGAGACATCCTGATTCCTGTAGGGAAATCCCCATCCTACCACTGTGTGTGTGTGTGTGTGTGTGTGTTCAGCATGCCAGGAGTGTGCTTCCGCCTCCTCACCACGTGTGGTACAGGCATGGGCTGCGGGGCCATGGGGGCGGGGCTCCACTGTGTGGTGGACATGGTCTTGTTTTGCCAGTTCTGTCCGCCCGTCAGCTTCTTTTCGCCCGGCTGGTTCCACTGCATCTCTGGCCTGGATAAGGACACATAACAACTACAACATTATGCACGCAGGATTTTAGCTTTATATTCCTATTTTGTCTCACTCTTTTAGTCTTAATAACCTGTTCATCCTGTTTTACTCTTTCATTTTGCATCAACTACACTGCCAGTCAAACGTTTGGACCCATCTGATTGAATGTTCTATGTTTTTCATTCTCTTAAAGCCATTCTGATCTAAAGGCTTCTGCTTAAATGCATGAAATGTGCTTCTTAGACAAATATAAATAGTGAAGTTGATGCCTATGTATGAATTTCTTTCCAAAGCCTTTTGCCTTTCCATCAAGGCAAAGGGCGGCTACTTTAAAGAATCTAAAATATAAGATAGTTTTGATTTGTTTAACACTTTTTTTGGTCGCTGCATAATTCCATTTGTGTTATTTCATAGTTTTGATGTCTTTACTCTTATTCTAAAATGTGGAAAAAAGAAAAACGCGTGTCCAAACTTTCGACTGGTAGTGCATTTTGTTCAACTTTAATTTCCTGTTTTTATTTATTATTATGCAAAGTGCTTTGGGCTACATTTCTACATGAAAGGTGCTATGCAAATAAAGTTTATTATTGTTACCATTATTAATAAAACAAGCACACCATCAGGGATTTCTCTGCATATTTACTTGACCAACCTGAGGCTAATTTCATACACAACCGCCAAGTCGTTTGGTGGGAGAAAAATAAAATGTTTGCTCTCTTTACTGTTAGATTCTGTGCCAACTGGCTTCTTGTTCATTTTTTCTTAATTTTTCTTAATTAGGTGCCTCATGAATTAAACAGTATTAGAGTCTTGTCCGTATTTCTGAAACATACAGCTGAATGCGTGTGTGGCGCTCTTGTTTTTAACGCTCTATAAAGCACTTTGTGACAAACCGAGGCATTTAAAAGTACTTAACACTTCATAACAAATTTGTCTCGACTTCAAGTGCTAGATGCTGGATGTTGTGGGTGAGGCAGAGTGTAGGTAGGGATGCTGGCAACAGTACAGACAAATATGGCAGGGAGGCCTATTTGTTTTGTCAGCGGATAAATCCTGCAGCCTGGACACCGATCACAACTCAGAAAGGTATCGTCACGACTCAGATACTTACTTCTTGGCTGGGGTCCCACCGAACTGCAGATCTGAGGAGGGAGAGGGATACAGAGGAACTGAGTGATGATGTTTAAAGGAGTAAAAGAGAGACGGGGAGGCGTTTCAGCCTCCAACATCGTCTCTGTGATTTCACTTGCTTGACTTCAGTTGGTTTACATCGGTGTTAAATGACAAGTTTTACCAGCAAAATATTGCTCCATAGAAAGTGAGAGAAAATGATTGCCTAATGCCTGTGTGTGTCTTTCCATTTGTTGCCTGATGAATTCAGTTGTGTATGTGTGTGTGTGTGTGTGTGTGTGTCTATACACTCACTGCCCACGAGGTTGGCCAGAGAGGAGTCGAGGTCGTTGGCTAGCAGCTTTCCTCCAGGATGGATGGCCATAGGAGGAGGAGGAGGCGCGCTGTGTGTGGGAACTGTAGGCTTCAACAGGTCTCCTAGGGCATCAAAACCTGAACGGGGGCACACATGAGGTCAGACAATCATACATACACACACACACGGTCAAAAGAGCCAAGAGTACACAATTCATACATGTACATATGCTGATAAAGCACATGCGAGAACTCAGAAACTCAAAACCTCAATATGCCTTTGAATAGAAATAACATAAGAACATCATACAGACACACAAGCATTAAGTGCAAACACAGTTCATATTGTACATGTGCTGCACTGTCTATGTGCTGTGTCAAAATCACAAAAACCCTTTGATATATGGGATAGATGGAAATGTAAAGCCATGGCAATCTGAAAGAAGCTGAGCAAAAGGCATGCTGGAGGTGAGGAGAGACACTTAGAGAACGAGCGAGACTGTTATTAAAAATTGCTCCACTTTACATTTTATCTTGAATCTAATCGAGAGCCGCAGTCAACGTCACATTCAGTATAATTCCCACAGACTCCCAGTCTAATTCACCATGCCGACGTTTATCTAAACTTTTCAAAAACATCCATTCATGGTTTGACTGGTAATGAAGCAGAGCCATGTGGTTTGTTGTGCCTACTTATAACTGGGAATCTGTGCTAACAAGGCTAACACTAATACATTGAAAGTGGCCAATGAGCTAGCTTCCCAGTCTACCTCTCTATTAATTCAATTCTCCTGGCTCCATTTCTAACATTTACCTAGACAGAGGCTCCGGTTTTAAGCAGCTCTATCCGTGTGGGACACTCTATCCAGACTCTACTCTTTCCATCATCACACAGCAGCCCCATTCTATCAGCAGTGAGCCTGTAATCCCTGACTCAGTAGCTTGCAGCACTTGTTCTACATGAGTGATTTATCCGTTTGTAGCTGTCATGTACACACTCTGACTCATAACACTGATTAGTTATGGATACGCATGTATGTGAGAGAGGGGGGGGGGGGGGGGGGGGGGGGAGTGAGAGGGAGAGGGGGAGAGAGAGAGAGAGAGAGAGACAGAGAGAGAGAGTGAGAGAGGGGAGGGGGAAGAGAGGGAGAGAGAGTGAGTGAAAGACTGAAAACTGATTGCTCTTGTCCATGGGCAGTGGGTACAAATGACAGAGTAATTTCCTGTGTTAGCAAACACATGCGTGTGTGTGTGCGCGTGTGTCGATAATTGTCTGTGTTAACAACTTCCCATGTCAGCACTCATCCAGCTAATGGTTGGATATTACTCTGCTGGTGGAAGCCTGGAGGTGTGAGTGTGTGTGAGTGTTTGTGTGTGTGTGTGTGTGTGTTGGGAAGAAAGAAGAAAATAGGGCTGAGATGAAGGGAGGAAGACGAGAGCAAAAAAAAGTGGGGAAGTAATGAGAAGAAAGAGGATAGTCACAAAACATGGCTAAGACAGGAAGAAATAACATGGCTAATACAGCCTGGAAAACATAGCATAACATGACATAACAAAACATAACATGATATAACATAACATGACATAACATCATAACATAACATGACATAACATAACGTGAAATAACATGACATAACATCATAACATAACATGACATAACATAACATAACGTGAAATAACATGACATAACATCATAACATAACATGACAACGTGACATAACATAACATAGGATAGAATATCATAACATAACATAATGTGACATAATGTGACATAACATGACATAACATGACATAACGTGACATAACATAACATAGGATAGAATAGCATAGCATATTATAACATGACATAACAACATAACATAACGTGACATAACATGACATAACGTGACATAACATGACATAACTGGACATAACATTATAACATGACATAACATAACTGAACATGACATAACTGGACATAACGTGGCATAACATGACATAACTGGACATAACATGACATAACGTGACATAACATGACATAACTGGACATAACGTGGCATAACATGACATAACTGGACATAACATGACATAACGTGACATAACATAACATAGGATAGAATATCATATCGTGACATAATGTGAAATAACATGACATAACATGACATAACGTGACATAACGTGACATAACATAACATAGGATAGAATAGCATAGCATATTATAAAATGACATAACAACATAACATAACGTGACATAACATGACATAACTGGACATAACATAACATAACGTATGTGATGGACATCAAAGCAGCATGGAATTACAGTGGAATTACAGTATAAGATATACTGTAATTCCATGAGAGCATGCATTTACAATTCATAGGTCATAAATTGAATAAATAATGTGAAGTATGGGTGGGAATTGAACCCCAGTAGGAACTGAACCCCTAACCCTGGCAGTGTTACTGCCTTCAAGCCCTGAAAATAGGGTGAAAAAAATACACACTACAAGAGAAATAAAAAAAAGAAGATGGGAGCAGACGGAAGACAGAAAAAAAAAAAAAACTAAACAAGAACGAGCGGGAGGTGAATGCAAGACAAGCTGGGGTAGACATATCCCTGCTGGAACAAAACAGGGAGGAGGAGGAGAACAAAAAAAAAAAAAAAAAGGCAACGGACAGTGGAAAAAAAGAGGGAGGAATAATATTTAGTTAGGAAGCACCATGTAGGTCTGACAGCGGTGCTGACACAGGAGATTCAGAAAACACTGTTTCCTGCTAGCCTAGCAGATGAGAGAGGGAGGGGGGGGGGGGGGGGGGGAGGGGAAGCAGACGGAGAAAGAGACAGAAAAAAAGAGAGGGAGAGAGAGAGACAGACAGGGAAGGAGAGAGACAGTCAAGGAGAGAGGGGAGAAATAAAGAGAGTGGGTAAGATGGGGACAGGGGAGAGAACAGGAGGTAGAGAGGAAGAAAGATGTATAAAGAGAAAGAGAAACATGGTAGAAGAGAGGGGTTTTGCCCACTGTTTTTTTTTTAGTCTCTTGACTCTAATTTCCCTCCTATTGCTGGCATTTCCATTATTGTTGTCACTGTGATAAAATACTTTGGCAACGTGGGTGATTTTTTCTTTTAAAGCACCGTGTCAGTAAAGCCCAGTGAATTTAATTGAATTGAGAGAGCAATGGAGAGAGAGCAAGAGGCAGAGATAAAGGGGAAAGGGGGAGGACATGGAGAGAGAGAGAGACACAGAGACAGAGAGAGAGAGGGAGAGGGGAGAGGGGAGAGGGAGAGGGAGAGAGAGAGAGAGAGAGAGAGAGAGAGACTGAAACAAGCCCACTCACTCGATCACACACACCACAGGGCAGCGAGAAAACAAGAAAATTGGGAGAAAGGAGAAGAGGGAGGGAGGAGGAGGAGGAGGAGGAGATGATGAAGGGAGCAGAGAGAAGAGTTGTAATGAATTAAATTAGATTGGCCAGGAGAGGAGAGGATAATGCCATCTGAGTTAAGTTAGGTGTTTCAGCAGGATGGAGGAGAGTTTACGGTCAATGGGAGGGAATGGAGCGAATCCAAAACACTGGACATTTTGAGAGGGAGGCCTGTTACTCAGTGCTCAGCATGTTAAAAATACAACTGATTGCAGTATCTAATGTGGTGGTATTTTGCAAGCAAATGTCTTTAGTTTGCTGATAACTTCCAACCATAATCCTTAGCGGGTTTTACTTTTCATGCCAGGAATCATTTCGTAAGGGTGGGAGTCACATTTTAACAAGGTGGATATTTCATTTTGGAATGAAACTCTTCAAATGGAAAAAAAAATTAAAAAAATAACTGCAAATGATAAAAAAAAATAGGATGGGGAGAGAGGGTAAGACCCAGATAAGTGGCAGTGTAGCAGGCAGGAGGAGCAGGCTGAACTGGATGTGAGCAGGAACAGAGAAAGGCAAGAAAACTGGGACTGTGTGTCCAAAAATGCAGAATATTGAGAAGAAATAAGGCAAAATGCATTCCTGATTCTTGGAAGACAACAGAATATAAACAGAGAGAGAGAGAGCGGAGACTGCAAACAGATATTCATGACAGAGGAGACAGGGATGTGAGCAGGAAAACGAAAAAAGCAGTGAAAAGGGAGGAAAATGACAATCTCCCATTAGAAATGAAAGAGAGTTTTGTCTAGTCCTGAGTTTGGCTGGCCAAAAGGAAAATGTAGTATTGGCAAACAGAGTGGAGAAGAGAACACATATAGATAACATAAGAAATATAACAGATATAGCCTGATAATAGACAGAGATACGATAAAAAAAAGGAATAAAGGCAGCATTCTCCCATTGAAAATTGAACATTTATAGGAATTATAAGGCCAGAAACCAGCAAACCCTAAGAAACAGCTGAAAACAACTCAAAATCACATCCTTGAGTCTGGGCAGACAGAAGGAAAAAGGAAATAATTGCGAGGAGAACAGATATGGATGATGGGATATGGAGAGTATATAAAGAGAAGATCACAAAGACAAAACTGTAATTTTCCAATCGGAAATGAACGCGAATTGTGGTTCGCCCCACACACACACACACACACACACACACACACACAAAAAAAAAAAGAAATCTCTGTAATAAAAACAGAGCAATTACACCGTAAACTCTCAGCGAACAAAAGCACACATATAGTAGGATGTTAGCAGAGAGCGGACAAGGGATTTAGATACAGAATAAGAACAGAAGATGGGAAGGAAATGGAGGAGACAGCAAAGACGAGAGAAAAAACAAGTATGAGTAGAGGACGTGGGAAAAGAGGGGGGAAGATGGAGAAGGAGGAGAGCAGATGGGGAGGAGTTGCCTGGGTGATTCTTGCCTCGTGAAGTGTGATGGAGAGATGAGGGGACGGAGACAGAGACGGAGAGAGATGAAAAACTGGAGGGAGGGAGCGGCAGAGAGGGGGAAGGGGAGAGCGGGATGGTGTGAGCAACAACAAACAAAACGGATGAGTGGAAGCAGACAGAAGGGATGGAGTGAAATGACAGACGACGTGTGAACACACACACAGACACACGCACACAGTCACATGTAGAAATATATAGACGCAGGAGTACATACACATACAGATAACACATTAAACACACACTGAGAGAAAGAAACAGACATGAAGAGAGAGAGAGAGAGACACACACACACACACACACACACACACGCTTGAGCACAGATTTGTGTGAGGTGCTGCCAGTTGCCCAGATGGTGTAGTGGTAGTTTGTAGTGTGGCAGCTTCAACACTAGCTCTATTTATAGAAAGTAGTTAGTCTGCACAAAGCCCAAACCAGGCTGCACACTGGAGCCGCCCGAGTCCCCAACTGTTACTACTGAGCCGGGCCGAGGAGGCGGGCCGGGTTAAACGAGGCCAACGCGAGCCGGTCCAACACACAATCTGCACTGTGGACTCACAAAATATCTGCTGGCATGTACACATAACAATGCTTTCTGTTGGTGAATGGTAACAGTTGAGAGGCAACGACTACTCCTAATAGTAACGCCCAAAATGAACACAAAGCAAATGTCTTTCCATTCCATTTTAGTGAGGTTATAAGATCCAGAAAACTGGTTTCAGATATTAGAGCTGCAACGATTAATCGATCAGTTGTCAACTGTTAAATTAATCGCCAACTATTTATAATCGATTAATCAGTGTGAGTAATTTTTTAAGAAAAATAAGTAAAAATTCTCTGATTCCAGCTTCTTAAATGTGAATATTTTCTGGTTTCTTTACTCCTCTATGACAGTAAACTGAATATCTTTGGGTTGTGGACAAAACAAGACATTTGAGGACGTCATCTTGGGCTTTGGGAAACACTGATCCACATTTTTCACCATTTTCTGACATTTTATAGACCAAACAACTAATCGATCAATCGAATAAATAATCGACAAATTAATCAACGATGAAAATAATCGTTAGTTGCAGCCCTATCAGATATATGATTTGTGATCTAGCTATAGTTTTGATCCATGTCATCCTAAATGACTTTTAACAACATGCTGAGAGGCTGCCGGGGAAAAACAGCTGGCTGATTAATCCTTGGCAAATTTCCAGTAATGCTGATTGATGGGCGCTGTCCATGTGAAAATTACCTCAGCTAGATTAAGTCAGGAAACACACCTAAACCTAGAATTGTGTTTTGTTTTTTTTATCTTTTAAAGAGTCTTATCACGCTTTGGAGAGACATAAATAAACATGTTGTATTGATTGTTCAGAAATGTCACACAAAGGATTGGTAATGTTATGCAAATAAAGGCTTGACAAGTCCCAAAATGCGTAAAATATCTATATATTACACTTAAGACTAGGCAAAGACTAGGCACACCAGTGGAACATGACACACCGGGATAAGGTGATTTTTCATCAAATATCTCCACTAACAGAAAATCAATGTTAAATAAAAGCACAATATAAATGTACATAAAATTCACTTTAACAGTCAGTCACACGGCTTCCTTTGAGACGGTGCAGTCTGGACCTGCGGCCCGCTGCGTGTGCTTCCCCCTCTGCATGACTCAAATAAGCTTCAGATGACCTTTGCGGGCGATCGCCGCCATCTGCCGCGCCTCCTTCGGAGCGGTCGATAACTTGGCGTGCCTCAAAATGATATGCTTTGCACAAGTGTCTCCAGTCCAAAAAGGGTTGAGAAGCACGGGGATTGATTATGCCAGTCGACGAGAGGTTAAGAGAGAGTAAGCTAATAAGAAGGCCCAGAGCCAAAGTACCAGACCTGCAACGCTTAAGAGCCATCGGTCTAAAGCCGTTAGCGTAACTGGCAGGAGACCACAACAAGGAAAGCTGAAGTATAGCTGTGGACCGGGTTCCTGCACAATTATACAAAATTCAAGACTTTTTCCAGACCTTCATTTCTTGACTGGATTTGAAGATTCTGGTTGGTGTTCAAATGATGTACACCGATAGCCAACGGGCAATATCACTGGCAATTAGCCCCTATTGCTATGATTTTTCTTCACAAGTATCATATGTAAATGACAGTGGGTCTACAGCTACATAAAATGTGCAGGTAGGAGTATCAGGAACCACAGTACTTCTCCAGACCATTTTGTACAAGACCAAAACTTTTTAATACCTGGAAATGATCAAATTGTCGATACTTTTTCAAGATTTTGCAGATCTGCGTAGGAACCCAGTATGGAAAGAGGAGTTGCTCACAGAAAAGTAGTTTCCAACAGGGATGGGGTCAGTTAACTTTTGATTCAATCAGTTGAAAATCTAACCAGAAAGAACAGACAATTTGCTGCCGATAGCCCATTCATTTCTCAGGTATGCATTAATAAGTTGGACTTGCAAACAGGTTTGCATTATTTCGCGTTTTCGAAGCAATTCCTCTTCCTGATTTGACTGAATTAAAAGTGAAATGACCCCCCCCCCCCCCAACTCTGGTTTGTAAGCTGTTGTGTTTTAGTGTTAGAGTCGCTGTCATTATTACAGACTATAAGAAAGCTAGAAACGCCCACCCAGTGTTAGGAGCAGCCACAAGTTGCTGTTGCAGCAGTCAGAGGGTTAGTCAAATACTGTGACTGTGCCGCGAGCAAAGCCAAAGAGGGTTTAGTTTGAGTCTAGCTCTGTCTGGAGAGTCAGACAGACGGGGCTTTACCGGGGGCTGCAGGTTGTAGGCCGTTGTTGCCGGCTGCGGCCTTATTCCCAAACACTGCATCGAAATCTACAGACATGGCTGCGGCCGTCTGCTGCAGAGGCTGGCTCTCCATTCCTGAGGGATGCAGTTAAATACGACTGGTTAAAGCCCGATTCGGACGTTTAAGTTGTCAGGATAACACGTGAAATGTAATTGTTATCATAGGGCGTCTGTAAAGTCAGTGACCAATTTGCACAAGATAAGCATGTAATCTGTAATCTCAGAGATGGGAGTGGCTAGGTGGCCTCTCCATTAGGACTAGTTTTACCTGTCCTCGTTTTTACAAGGCAAATAACTGTAGGGAAAACATTCATAACTGATTCAGATGAACGCAGTCTGACACCGATTTAAACCTCTGGTATTGATTACGCCTCCTCCTGTTAAACTAATCCATTGGAGCCTTCAGCGTGCAGCCATGTTGGCTTGGATTGTCGGGCAGTTAGAAGAGAGTAAAGCTCACGCACGAGGAACTCCACTAGTGCACCTTTTGTTTTTTATTCTTCGTTTAGATCCACATTAGAGATTAGGGCTTGACGCCTCAGTGCACACTAGTCTTCCTGGGGTCCATAAAAAAGACAGTACAACACAACTGACTTGAGAAAATAAACAGTACACCATGATGAACATTAATAGACATACTGTAGATATTACAGCATAACCATTTCGAGAAATTTGTCAGGTACGTGAAATCTCATAAATGCAGCTGATAAACATTAAAGACCCCATGAAACGGCTTCTTTACTTCCTTGATTTGATTGCATTTCTTGTTGAAACAGGATGTTGGGGGCGGGACATAACGCAGCGAGGGATCATTCAAAAGTCTAAACCAATCGAATATGAGTCAGGGAGAGAAAGACGATTTTATTTGATGGGAGGGGTGCGGAGGGGTGATGGTTTTATTGGTGATGGGAGTTCATTTCATGGAGACTTTAAACATGGAGGATACACGTATAGTTAAACATATTAAGGCCAAGAAGTGGATAATATCTTTATGTAGTAAATGGTATACCAATAGAGTTACAAGCTTTACTCTTCTCTAATGTGTCTTACCCAACTTAACCACCTCACTTTGATCTGTATATAACTAGTAGTCAAGCTGTTTGGAATTTCGCCATCTCGCAAGCTTTTAATGAGCGCGTTATTGATGAAACATGCGCCATAACTGAAAAGCCGATATCTGAATTTTATAAAAACTGGCAGCGGTACAGTCTTGGACATTCACTAAAGTTAAGTATCCTTTGTGCTATTTTTGGGATGGCACAGGGGACAGTTGTATCTGATCCGGTGTCAGAGCCATTGATAGTGTGAAAGGCTGATATCTAAGCTTTAAAGAAGCAGCTCCGCCTCTGGAGCCGGGCCAAACTCTTTATCAACGGCTCCGGTTTAATCCGCTGTCATAAAGCCTATAATACTTACTCTGCGTTCACGGCGCTACCAACCGCATCTTTGTGCTACTTTTTTATGGTCGATTTGAGCTAGCTGATAGTGTGAGCTGTAATGTCGACTCTTTTTTTTTTTCTTCAGAAATAGGTGGGATGTACTGTATATTAAAGCTAGTACGCAATGTTAAGTGTCTCTTCCTGGCCGATGTCGCCCAACACTTCTGCTGCAGCCAAATTTCCATGCTGACAAACAAAGGGAACAAGGCGAGGGGTGGCTGAACGTTGGCTGACATTTCTCCTCGTCATAAAAAAAAATTAATGGTTTCTTGAGTTGATTACAGTGTCAACACACAGTTACAGCGCTTGTTTATGGCTAAACCCTGTTGCTAAACATCATTACCTAAGAATGACAGCGCACACTGTACAGCGCTACCGTGTTCTCTCTACACAAAGACACCCGCTACAGTCGCACAACATTAATTTTGGGGGGAAAGAAAAGGCGAATGATGCATGGATGGTATTCATAAAAAGGCAAATGAACGGCTTGATAGATGGAGGGGCGGACAGGTAAATGAATGGCTAGAGGGGATATTTCCTGGAGATGCCTCAACACTCTTTCAATAATTATTAGCAAAGTGACTTTTTGCTCAGGAAATTGATTCACTTTAGATGTGTACATGCGTATGTGTGTGTATATATATATGTGTCTGTATATGTGTGTTATTTGCGGTTGTGTGTGTGTGTGTGTGTCTCCGTACCTCCCCAGGCACTGTTGGCGGTGGAGATGGAGGGAGTGCTCTGCACAGCGGGGATGAAGGCCGGCTGTAGATCAAACAGGTCACTGTTCAGATTGGGCATACTGAAAAGAGAGAGAGAGAAAGAGAGAGAAGGGAAGGAGCGGTGAGAAGGGAGGGAGGGATGGAGAGACAGAGGGATAGCAATGGGACAGAGATAAGGAGAGGGGGAGAGAAAAGTGAGGGAGGGATTGGTGAGAGAGACGAAGGGAGGGAGGGAGGGAGGGAAGGATGGCAAATGGGTGGAGGGAGGAGGAGAAAACAAGGATGAAGATACAAGTGAGAGGGATGGAGAGAGGAGAGAAGAAGGGACGGAAAAGGACAGAGGAAGAGGAGGTTGGGTAAGGGGAAGAGCGAAGAACATGGATGGAAGGGGAAGGAGACGAGAGAAAGAGCGGGACGGAGGGATAAATAAATGAGGGAGAGGGGAACAGAGAGAGAGAGAGGGAAGGCGCAGGGAGAAAAGGAGGGATGAAGAAGAGATGGGTGAAGAGGGGAGGGAGGAATAAGGGAGAGGAATGGAGGGAGAGACAGAGAGGAGTGAGGGAAGCGAAAGAAAACGGGTGAATAGGTCAGAAAGAGACGAAAAGAAACAGGAGGGAGAGATATGGAAAGACAGATGGAGGACAGGGAGACGAGGCATTAATATTTAATCAATCAAGCATAAATAGCTAAGCCGCCAGTAAAAATGTTCCTTTGTCACAGATAAAGACTAATCCATGCTTCCTAAAGGGCTGTAAAACATTCCACAGAGCAATAAAACCGTTAAGAACAGTGAATTTAGAGTGTTACAGTGTGTGTGTGTGTGAATTTACTGTAATCATTACTGTACCAGGATTAGAATCACTTTAAACCACAAGTGTAATCGATGTACAGGAATTTGCTTTGGTGAAAATAAAGACATATATTTAAAAGTACCACTTTTTTTTATATATATATATATGTAATCAATAATAATAATATAATAAGAGTAGGTGTAATTTTTTCCAATGGTGGGCTCTCATCTCATTCAATTGTCAAAGTGTGTGTGTGTGTGTACCTGTTGGTAGACGGTGTGGAGGTGAACAACTCCGGGGTGTGTGTGATGTGGTTGTTGTTGGCGCTGCCTATCGATTGGCTGCTGGGGGAGGCAGAGGGCGGAGTCTGCATGCCGATCTCCTTCAGACGCTGGTCCTGGACGACACCCGCCCACACACACACACGCACACACCACAAATGTGATTACGGACATAAGAAAAGCAGGAAGAGAGCGGTAAACAGTCATTTCCCATTGGAAATGAATAGGAGTTTTGTTTCCAGTAAACTCCTAAATCCATGGTAACTGAGAACACATTCTCTCACACACTCTAAGACGCACACAGGTGCGAACAAAGGCAAACACAAACACACAGAAACATATTCTCACACACAAAGTAAACAATCTTCAGAGTGAAATGCTTCTTTACAAGGAGAAATTACATTCTTGAAGCCTGTGGAACATCAACAGCTCTGTGTCACGGCCCTCAGGTTAAACACCTCTCCTGTCAAGAGCCCTCCATTCCTCTCGAGTCGTGTTGCTTAGAGATCCATGTCAAGCGTTTCAGAGTTGGATCGTGAGATGCACTTTTGCCAAATCCCATGCGATTATCAACAAGAACATAAAAAGGAGAAGTTTGTGTTTCTCTCTTTGTGACGTTCAGATGGTTTGTTGGCCTGAGATTAAAGTCTGAGAACCAGGGCCCGAGATTTGCAAACATGTTTTATTGTTTGTTTTAGTCTGCTAAGGTGCCAGATGGGGGGTGGGGTTAACCATGCAGAACAATATAGTGAGAGACAGTAAGTTTAAACAATCCCAGGAGAACGCTTTAAAAAACTTAGTGTACTTTTCAGTGACTTGACAGCTCACCTGACGCTATCTGAATGTCCTGGTTCTGTAGATCCCACCCGCCGCAAGCTCCATGCAGATTTAAAACAAACGCTAAGAATCAGCAGGACACGGTGTTTGGCCTGCTGAGACCCAGGTGGAACTAAAAACGCATGGTGCGGTTCTCTCCAGCGACAGCTATACAAACGTCAGCAAAGTCCAGCCACTGCTACAGCTAAAATTAAATGAAGTCAAAAGAGGAACCGGCAATACGTTTTTTTTTTACATTTTGAGCCAGTGGTCTTTAGTTGATTCAAGGTGATTCAGCCAGGAGTTTGTGAAGCCTTGCAGGTGTTTCACTCTATGGCTAATGCTTATTCTTTACAACAAAAAATACTGCAATAATGTGAAATGACAGTGGGTTTAATGTCACCTACAGTATGTAAGTAATCCATACTCCTTCCCCTCATTTCCCACCTATATTCTACAGTCTATTCAACATGGCCAACTTGTCAGCATCCTATGTTTATATCACCCCACAATTGATTATCCTCTATTTTATTGCTTATTTTATATTGGATTTTTGTGCTTGTATACCATTCATCTTTTTCCCCCCGGCTGAATCCTATTACTTTTACTGCCGCGATGACCTCATTTTCCACAGGGATCAATAAAGTTTCATCTTATCTTATCATGTGGGAACATGTATTGGGAAAGAACAACCTCTTTCCTATTTCGGAACATGCACTGTTTGGTAGACAAGTGTATCCCGGAGCACCTTGAGGAACCACAAGAGCACATATTTTTAGTATGGGTGGAATGAAACTGCTGCTTCTGAAAGTGTTAAGTGTCTCGCTCTGCTCAGTAAGATACACAGGAACACACAGATATATTAGAGCAATTCTCAGAACTTCTAGAAATGGAAATGATCGAATTCACTTTCCAACCTTTTCCCGGACCTGTGCAAGAATTCTGACTTCGAGCAGCTTAATAACCGGAGTCTCCCGCTGCACCGGGCCGATCCTGGCCGAATCGCCTTCATTTATATTCAGACAGTGCAGCTAGGAACAAATGGGAACTGCTGTTATTGTTTGGGCTGAGGCCCCAGCTGGACAGTAGCTCTGTGTGGTAGTGTTTTTGTACGTGCGTGCATGTGTGTGTGCGTGTGTGTGTTGGACCCATATGGACTCCAGAGCGCGCAGACAGCTGGACTAGTATTTGTACGACCTCTGTAACCCCGGCAGTCTCTCTCTCTCTCCCTCTCTCTCCACTTCTCTATTTCTCCCTCTGTTCCTCCCACTCTCTCTCTTACGCTCTCATTTTCTCTCTCTCACTTCATCTTCCCTCTCCTTTCTCACTAAACCCAAAGGTAATCAGCAGACCTTGGCAGAAACGGGGCAACCAAGGGCACAGAGTAAACAGCGTGCTTAATGCAATCACCCGCGCACACGAACAAACACACACAGAAAAACACTGGCAGCACATACTGCTGCTATTCTGCCAGGATGTACATGTGCTAGACACACACACACACACACACACACATCCACAAGAAAGCAGAGAAATACTGGCAACACCACCAGACGCATACTCTACTCTGCCAGGATGTAAGCATGCTTAACACACACACGCACACACACCTTCACACTCAGCCCCCCTGTGCCAGTTTTCCAGCCTCAGTGCTCTTACTCAATTACAGTTTGCTGTAAGGCAGGGCTCCCAGGGCCGGAGCAAGAAATGTCAACACATTTTACACTTGACTTTTCTATTGCTCGGCTTGCCAGCGAGACTCCTGGCCTTTATCCTCAACTAGAGTTAAACTCACCAAACAGCAAAGTTGCTGGGCAATCTATCAGCAATCCTCAGCACACAGTCTGACTTCTAAAGCGCAGCAAGGTGGAGTGCTTTTTTTTTTATTTATTTTTTTTTATTGGCGTTTTGTGCCATGCGTCTTAGCTCAAGTGTTATGTTGCTGCTGCAGGTTTGCTGTTTATTCTCTCCCTCAAAATGTGATGTGATTCTGTGATGTGATTCTGAAGTTCAGATCGTTTTAGGTCATTATTTACATTATCTCTGTATATGCACACTGGGCCTGAAAATGGCTGTTATGCATCTCCTTTGCCTGTATTTATTTTAATCTGTGGTGGATTACTTACATTCCCTGCATTACTTTTTCCCACTGTCCCTCACCATCTCTTTATATTAATTGCATGCTCACTGTGGCTGGATTGTGACAATTTTAGAAAATGTGAGTCTGATTTCTGGTTTTGAAGATGCGACAGCAGTGTGAATAAAATCTGAATTTTGTGCATCCAGACCGGTCGCTTAAGGCATCCTGGAGTGAAATGACAGATAGGAAAAACTGAAATCATGAGCCATATGATAATAATTATCATCAACATCATGTTGATCGACCATCATAAAACTTTTCAGTATTAAGATGGTAGTCAAAGTAAATGTCTGTTAACTCATTTATAGGAGAGACTTTGTTTACTAGCTGTAATATCACACGATACGACGAAAACATAACATTAACAAATCCAGTTAACTTTAGAGCTTTGTAGCAACTGATAATGTAACAGAGCTAGAGCTAGAAGTGTGATTTCCAGACTTGTCCCTCCATACAATGGCAGTGAATGGAGAGAAAAAAAAAACACAATTCTCCAATCTCCTCTACCGGAGCAACAGATAACAGAATCGCTGACTTTGGGGTTTTATCACGCGGGAAGCTACACAACCCAAGGTACTACCAAAGTTCAACATGACTGTAAAGCCCACAGTGTGACCCAGTGGTCTCGAGGTATAAAGGTGTAAGAGCTGTTACCTTCAGAGCCTGCAGTCTGGCCTGCTCCTCCTCCAGGGCCTGCTGCCTCTCCTTCTCGTCCATGCGGCTGAAGGACATGCCGGTGGAGGAGAGAGACGACACGGCGCTGGACAGGGTGGACGCTCTGCACCACAGGAGACGAGGACAGGGAATTAGACTGAATAGAGTTCCTACTGAAATCACCTTTCTGCAATGGTCACTTGTAGCGACGGGATGATATATGGATATTCAATATATCACAATACAAAAATGTGACAATACGCAACATGGGGCAGAAAAGTGAATCGTGATATTAACTCGCAAACCCACAAATGAGACAGCTTGTCCATCACAATTTCACAAGCTCTCCATCCAAATGATATTATTTTCACTTTTGTAATGACATTTTAACATTGTTGTTTACATTCTACTGTAGCAGGCCAATGCCATCGCTGGAAAGATCTGTGGCTCAGAAATAAACATAATTCTGCACATGTCATAATGTTGTCACTGAAATTTTATTTACTACATCGTATCGTGGTTTTATCAAATCGTGAACCCCATATCACATATTGAATCGTGAGATAAGCATATCATCCCATCCCTGGTCTAAACTAAACTGTGTCCCCAGACAAAACAGAATAAAGACTTCTCAAGGGATCCAAATTTTTATATTTATTTTTACTCCGTCACAACTCAAAACTGATGTAGATTTTCAGATTAATTTTAATCTCTGTGGCCAACTTTGAAACACACTAAAATAGACTAAGCAACTCCTTTCCTCTTTTGGGTCTCGGGCTTAAAAAGTTAAAGAAACCCTGATGTAACCAGCGGTCTAACCTGGTGTCTGCATTCAACTCCTTGGTCTTCTTGCCCTCCAGAGAGGCCAGGTGCTGCTCTAAAGCCTCCAGGAGACTGCTGGGGGCCTGGGAGAGAGAGAGGGAGAGAGAGAGAGAGGGAGAGAGGGGGAGAGAGAGAGGGAGAGAGAGAGACAGAGAGAGAGTAAGCAACTGAACAGTATTCCTTCAGCTTCTTAAACCATTCTCTCTCTCTCATATGCACAAAAAAAACCTGCCCACACATACAGTAACACACACACACACACACACACACACACACACACACAGCACCCAGAGTTAGCAGAGTTAGTTGGTCTCACAGGAAGGTAACAGAGTGCATCAGGCTCCAAGAATAGCCATGGCAACATGCAGCAAACACTCAACGCTGGAGACTCAAAGAAGAGAGAGAACAAAGGAGGAGGTTGGAAAACAAAGAACGAGGAAAAGGTGGAGAGCAGAGGAGAGGTCGCGCCACAGGCATATTCTCCAGACTTCATAGGAGCCTACTATTTCTTTATTCTTTCTTTCGTTTTACCTTTCTACTTCCCTTTGCCTTCTTTGGCCCGCATATCTTTCAGTGTCCCTTCGCACTGTAAGGTCCTGCCATCGAGTGCCAGAATGCACTGTGTGTAACTCTCCACTTGTCAATATGTCTCTGCACCGGTGTCATAAAGACAAATTCCTACACACTTATTGTATTGGTGATAAAAGAGATACTCAATCTTTCAGTTTCTCTTCATCTCTTGTCCTCTCTCTCTGTCTCTCCATAATGCTCCTTGTTATAACGTCAAGGTTTATCGATTTGATACTGAGTCACGATTTGGAGGAGTAAACAACTCGTGAGCTGACATAAGGGAAGTGTTGATACAGTTGCCGATGCGCTGTTGCCAAGGAAATGTGACAGTTTGGCTGTCGTCTCCACATGGTTATCTACAGAAGTGGCCATAAGGCAGCGATCAGGCAGGAGGCGTTGATAATGTGAGGCGCAAGCTAGTGAGCAGACTACCTGGGGATCGCTGCTACGCAACTACAGGAAACACAATCCGGTCGCAATCGAAAATTCTGCTTCAAATGTTCGCATCGCACAGCGGGGCGTCCTCCGCGGTCGTAAGGTGCGTCATTCCTGCTCTGAAACCATGGGAAACAGCGGGGAAGTGTGAGCGCAATGGCTGCCTGAGTGTACAATGAGTGGCTCGCTTACGCAATTCTACTGATTTAACACAGGGAAGAAGGAATAGTTCAGCTCTCTACTGATGTTTGAAGCTTATTTCAGCTGGCTGGGGAGAGAGGAGAGGAAATTCTTCCAATGTGAAAATATGACAACGTCATGTCTTTCTCTCCGTCCACAGGAATGTGAGTGTGCTCTGTCAGAGAGAGAGAGCAGGCAGACACAGACACACACACACACATACACACACACACAGACACACAGAGCATTTGGGAGTGTTTTGGCTTCTGTGTTCTTTGTGGCTGGCTGGCTGGTGGTTTCTTGCCAAATTGTTGCCTAGTTGTTAAAGAAACAGAGACTCACAGAGAGAAAGAGACCTTCTTTAACTGTCACTGGGTCTGAATGGGCGTCTAGAAGAGCTTGTGTCTACCTAGTCAATATTAGCTCTGACACACACACGCACACACACACACACACACACACACACACACACACGCACGCACACACACACGCGCACACAGCGGGGTGCCTGCCTCTCCTCCTCATCTCTTGACTCCCTACCTCTTGTCACGCTGACGACTCGAGCGCCTATCTTCCTCGAATCTAAAGATGTTCCCATAGTGACAGCACTAACTTTAAAAGCCACGGAGACGCGGAGAGAGAGAGAGAGAGGGAGAGAGACAAGACATCACAGACAGATCAAGAAAGGGGAGAATCCAAACTCTCCCCCTTTCTTCTCTCTACAGAGCTCATGTTCTTCCTCTCATAATGATCACACAGCAACGTTCAGGTCATTCACTATGAAAGCACCTCCGCCAAATACTTTAAAGCGATGACGGCGTGCAAGACAGAGATGAAATAAACAACATCTAAAAGGGAGGGGGGGGTGGGGGGTAGATGGAATTTAAATGAGCGAGTCAAAAGCCAAAGCAGGGATTCTTTCATGTAGATGAAGACGGAGGGGAGGAGGGAGGAGGGGTGAGGACTGATTTTCTATTCATGAGGTTTCATGGCCTTTTGCTCATCATGCCACAGCTCTTGTGTGTGTAGCTCTATGTGTGTGTGTGTGTGTGTGTGTGTGTGTGAGAGCTACAAATGAGCCATCTGAGGCCACAACACCAACACACACACACACATCATAGTGAGTCAACACCATATCAAAGCAGCTATGACTAAGGCCATTGACTCCACTGTTAAAAAAAAAAAGAGCACAATCAGTGTGTGAGAGCATGCCTGTGAGTGTGTGAGCGTATGTGTGTGTGTGGCTAAACACACACATATTATGAGCAAGTATGATGCTCATGCAGGATGAGGGGGAGGTGGAGGGGAGGGAGAGGGGGGGGGGGTGAGCAATGCAGTATGCAACCCACCACCTACAATGTATGATCCTTTTGTTGTCTGTGACAGAGGAGGGAGAAGAGAGAGAGAACCTCTATTTAACCGCTACAGTGAACTGTGCAGTTTCACGATGAGTTCAACACCCACGCCCGATCACCAGCCGGTCCACACGCTGGCAAGTCGAAGCCTCGCTAATGCACGAGCAAGCCCACATCCCACTGCAGCCGGAGAACCTCCCAGCTGTGTGAGTGTCTCATTTCGGAGTTTCTTGGATGTAGTTAAGCACCAAACGATGCCAAGTTTTCATCGTCAGTACGTTAACTCACAATCTAACGAAAGGTAAAAGACCGTTATGTGCACAGTTGAGATCAGGTACATTACCCCTCGCTACTGAAACTAGACGATACAACAACACCACAGAGGAAGAGCGACTAATGTTCACTCTGCGGCTTAAATGAGGTTGAAAATTAAATTCACTTTGTTTTATTGGCCTTTATATAATGATTTGAGAATTAAGTTCAATATCTGTTTAGAAACCAAGACTTTGACACTGCCCAATACATTTATACGGTGTGGAAAAGAAAGGAAGAGTCCTTATTTATTTTGAATTCTGAATGAGATATTGGATGCTACGATACTGAAATTCACTGTTTGTAATGTAATTTGAAAGTGACTTGTAGATGGACAACATGCATTCTATGTTTTCAGCATTGTACCTTTTGTTTGATCTCTTTGTTTGACTGAGACGGGAGAAGATGGGAAGAATTGAAGCCCTTTAAGAAATCTTTAGTAAATCTATAGCACTCAACGGTGATATGGTCAAACATCATTATCACACTCACATCTGAAAAGGACACAACCTCTGCTTTCTTTAACTGTGAACACACAGAGCACTCGAGCAAACGGTCTTTCGCAATTTGACAGTATAAATCACCCGAGTTTTAAACTGAATTTCTATGTGGGCTCTTTGTCTGAAGGCTTCAATTATAAAATCTTTCTTCTGCTCAGCCTCATTTCTAAATTCATGTGTGACAGCCTAAGCGGGGATGCCCACAGTCTCTATTAAGTCCTCCCGCAAAAATATTAGAAGGCTGAAAACCACGCTTCAGTGCTTTTTCTCCAGCGATTCCCTTGAATTCAAAATTAGGCTACGAAGAAGGGCAACTTTATCCTTGGCAATTTCGAGAAATCATGCAGTCGATCTCCCCGCAGCGACGCTATCTTGCCTTTCGAGCCCTTTGTTGTTATAATTATCATTATTATTGTATACCCAAGGTCTAAGCTCATAGCCGTCGGATGTTAGGGTTTCAAATCCACTTGGTGAAACCTACGTTAGGCCTGCTGACGGCGCAGTGTTTAAGCAGCCGCACTTCAACACCGGAGCCTGTGTTGGATCCATAACAAGCATTAAGAAGTGAAAGAGAAAGCAGGAGAGCAAAATCAATCAAACCAGAGGGGAGTTGCCTAGACTCGAACAGTAAGATCAGGTTAGACGAGATGGCTTGTTTCAAATAAAATGGGGGGTGGGGTGGGGGGTGGGTGGGGCGGAGGAGAGAGAAGGAGAGAGAGCAGGAAGAGAGGAGGAGAGAGAGGGAATTAGTGAACAAATGGTAAAGGGCAGAACACAGCTATATGGATGAGTGAGGTGAGGAACGAGTCGATGGATAAGAGGACGGATGGAGCGATGAAAGCACATGTAGTGTTGCAAGAGAGGCAGAGAGAGAGAGAGGGAGAAAGAAAGAGAGAGAGCAAGAAAGATAGATAGAAGGAAAGACTATATGAGAGTGAGAGAAGACGAGAGAGAAGAAGAGAGAGAGAGTGAGAGGTGAGATGTACACTGACCTGTGAGAGATCTGGGATGTCACCCTGATCTATTCCAACTTGCTGTCGTCACAAATAAAAAAATAAAAAAATAAAAAAATAAAAAGGGGGGGGGAAAGGGAAGTGGGGCAAAATGGAGAAAAAATAAAAAAAAAACAAAATAAAAAAGAAGAGGGGCGGGATCCATTAGGAAAAAAAAAGAATGAGAAAAGAAAGAAAACAAAAAGAAGGGAATCATTACTTCATGCAGTGGCAGTGTCAACATAAACGACAACAGAAATAAACAAGAAAAACTTATCGGACAGGACCCTCCGGCATCTCGATTGGCTGATAAAGCAGCCAATCCTCACGCTGAATGACGGTGATGATTGCACGCTGATAAATGTGTCTGACCAATGAGGGAAGAGTGGGCATGGCGACTGATGGATGGTGATGTGCCAAACACTGATATTTGTTACATAAAAACACATTTAAAGAAAAAAAAAAAAATCACCTCATCATCAAAAAAAATAGACTTGAAACTTACACAGATAGCGTTTGTGTGAACACGTTGACTTATTGGGACACAGATAAAGAACATTCGACCTGGACAACATCAACTTGCTTTTGCTTTATCAAACTTTATCAATAGCACATATTGAACAGTGGATGGGAGCTCCCCACATGCCGTCATAGATACCTGGTTCTCCGCCTCCTGGCTTTGGGAGAGAGTTATTATCGATTTATTAATACTTAGCCTGCCAGATATCATAAGCCTATTACAGGCTGAGTGTACAGAATATTACAACTAGCCTTTCCTTTGCCTGAAATAGACCAGACCAGGTAAATCCAGGTGAAATTTACAATTCACCTTATTCATTTCAACTATTAAACCCACTTCGGCCATAGAGGGAAGATGCAGTAGAAGCAGGAGAAAGAGGTCAAAGCAGAACTGCAGCAATTTTCAACCTGTACTCTATTTTTCCATCTTTTACCGATGATGCTGCCCAAAATCTCAGCAACTGCCTCCCTATAGAGCTACTTACATGCTGCTTGCCTGGGTGTGCGGCTCTGCAGTGTTCCTATTGGGCCAACTGACAAAAATCAACCCTTAAAGCACCCAAGCATGTCTTTTTTCCAGCATACTGATTACTCGCTCTGTAATGAGACATCGATTAAACAATGTAAATTATCTCAGTCACGTCTACTACTTCTCATACAATTTTGATGCTACCTTGGCCTTTATTTTAGCAATTTCTTGCTTTCTTTGCGCCTGTGTTTACATGCACTGCTGTGTAAAAGGTAGAGCAAAATAAACAGTGAAAGTTGTGGATGTCTCATTACAGAGTGAGTGTCAATATGTCATGCTTTGGGTGCTTTCGGGGTTGATTTTGGAGAGTCCATTGGCCCGTTAGGACCGCACTGGAAAGACCTAAGTAACTCTATAGTGAAGCAATTGACAAGATTTCTTTCCGAACCGACTGGCATGATGGAAAATGATGGGAAAATAGGCTAAAAAATGGCAGGAGTTATGCTTTAAATAAGGATTCTGAAGCCTTGACACAATTGAGAAATGGCTTGTGAAAAAGAGGGCTGCAACTGATCATTAGGAAGTTGTGTCTACTATTTTGTACACTCAATGTATCTACTTTCTTAAATTGAGCACAGTTCTGTTTTTAATTGTATCTGGGAAACAAACCCTTTAATTGTCCGGGGAGCTCCTTAAAACCTAATTAAAAAAGACAAAAGGAATTTCATTGGGATCATCTGTGTGAATGTGTGTTAAAGCAGAGCCAGAAAACCAGCAGTGTGCCGCTGCTTCTGGAGATACAGCAGCTGACTCTCACTGTGTTCCAAGTCTGCTGGGAAAAAAAAAAAAAAAAAAAAAAAAGGAGGGGAGAGGAGAGGGCAGGAAAGAGGGATGATCTGTGGGCACTGGGCGAAGGAGAGGCACATGAGTATCCATCTTTGTCAGGAAGAGAGGGAAGAGAAAGGGAGAAGAAAGGATTAGATGGAGGAGTGTGGGAACGGAGGGAGAGGGAGCTAACAGAGCGCCTAACCACATCCTCCATCTTAGGGTTATTTCGGGTGTGTGTGTGTGTGTGTGTGTGTGTGTGTTTGCACGGCAAAATGTGGGGCAGTGAGGGTAAGTCAGGTATTCTTGTCTAGTCTTTGTGTGTAGCGTCGTCAGCGGGGGGAATCGGCTACACACAGTGCAGTAGCAGTGAGAAAACATGGCAATGTGAGAAATATATAAGTATATATCCGTTATTAAACTGGTCTTTGAGTGTCTGCATTTAAGTGAGTTGTGTGTGTGTGTGTGTGTGTGTGTGTGTGTTTTTTTTAAGGGATGTGATCAGGAACACAAGAAATTATGCGAAAAGCAGGAAAAAGGTGATCAGAAATTAACGGGAGCTGTGTGTCCTAAAAAATAAATTCTGGGGGGAGAGAAAACAAAACCACAGAAAAGTCGCATCCCTGGTGTGTGTGTGTGTGTGTGTGAGTGTGTGTACCTCGGCCACTTTGAGGAACTCGGAGAGCTTGGTCATCCTGTAAAGGAATTTCTTGTAGATGTCCAGAGCGTCTTTACACTGGTTCTTCTTCATGTCAAAGTATTTCTCTACAGACAGAAAGACAGGAGGAGGAAGAAGAAGAGGGAGGGAGGGAGGGAAGGGAGGCAGGCAGGCAGAAAGAGAAATAAAGACAGTAGAATGAAGAGTCAAAAGGCCGGGAGAGCGGGGGATGAAGGAGAAGAGAGGGAGGCAGAGGTAAAGGAAGGAAGGAGGGAGGAAGGAAGGAAGGAAGGAGAGAGGAGGGAGGAACAATCAGTGCATGATAGAGTGGAGACAGAACAGCTTAGCAGCTACATGACAGCCTGTCAGAAACAACTCTACTGCTGACAACCAGACTGTGCGCACATATGTGTGTGTGTGTGTGTGTGTGTGTGTGTGTGTGTGTGTGTGTGTGTCTGTCCTGCTGTTGTGTGTGTGTTTAGATACTTCCTGGACATGAGTGTGTGTGTACGTCCAAGACAAACTTACACATCTAGGACAGTGTTCTTCAGATGGTTGCAGTCACTGCAGGCAGCATGTGTGTATTCACAAGTGTGTGTGTGTGTGTGTGTGTACAGGTGTGTGAGAGTGTGTGTGTGTGTGTGTGTGTGTGTGTGTGTGTTACCCAGGAGGTTGATGACCCCTTCATTGTAAGCAGCAAACAGCCTTATGGAGTCTTTGAAGAGCAACATGAAGGCTGAGTTGATCACGCCATTGGTCAGCTCGTTAGGGTTGGCCTGGAAAAACGAGAGGAGAGAGAGAGAGAGGGAAAGAGAGAGAGAGAGTGAGTGTGTGTGTGTGTGGAGGCAAGGGAGACATCTCTATCACTTCTCTCCAAAGCTTTCACCGTCTTTTCACAAAAACATCTCTTTCAAATATGCACAAACATCTCTCTTTCCAAATCCCCACAGCACATCAACACACACCTAGCAACTGTCAGTTTAGTTTCAGTGGAAAAAACACACACAGACACACACACACACACACACACATATACACATACATTCCAATGAGAAACTTCACCATCCATTTTTATCACTCTTTGAAGCTGGCTGGCACAAACCACAATGCACCCACCAATTTCAGCAATTCCCCACCCAATCCCCCTCCCTCTTTTCTTGTGTACACACACACACACACACACACACACACACACACACACACAAGCACGCACACAAATCCAAACACTGGGAATCTTTAGCCATAATAAGGTTCTTATACCCAATCTTTGAAAACATTCATGAGAATGGAGGCTGTGTCATTTCTTTGTGAACTGTTGTTTCAATTTACATTTTGAGTTGAAACTGAATCGACCCCAACTTTGACACACACACACACACACACAGACAGACAGGGGTGTTACCTGGAAGTCCAGCAGAGCGTCCAGCTGGTTCTGAATGATGGGCAGGGTCTTGATCAGCTTCTCTATGTTCATAGTACGCATCACACCGTCAATTCTGAAACAGACAAAACAGCAACAAACAAAACTAACACAACTGTAGAGGGCAGTTTGTGGAGGGACATTTTCATGCAAATTATGAAGAAAGAAATAAGAAAGAAAGGCTACAATTTCCTCAGTATTGTAAAAAAAAGTTTTCACGCTCGCTTGGGTTGAAATTTGTGTTTTGTTGATAAGGCGATTATGCAACGAATGGTGATCGAAAGGCTTTGTCAAGTAAATAATGAGGTCGGCTCGGCGGGATCAGCCTGATAACGGGTTCAATCTCATTGCACAAGAGTTCAAAAGTGGCTCGGGATGTTCTGAAATGTTGTCTGTAAACTGTCTGTCCACAACGACTTCCCAGAAATGTCGGACCCGCTGTCACTCCCATTTTATGAGTCTCCAGTGTGGCTGTTGGACCATTAGACCATTAGACAGCAGGAAACATGGCCACTAAAGCAGTGATTCTCAACCTTTTTCATATCAAGGACCCCTAATTTAGTCCACATTAGGGCCACAGACCCCCATTTGATGAGTTTTTGTCTCTCGGACCCAAATCTGAGAATATTTTTGTTGTTGGATATGATTTGTCCAGAAAACTATCTATATTGTAGGTAGAGAGATAACAGTGAAACTATGGTCAAAACAGTTATTCTTCTACATTCTCTAATTGCGTTAACTTCTTGTATATTACGTAATGGTGAAGTTTAACAATTCATCAATTTGCTGGGGACCCCCTGGAACCCCCATAAGGACCCCTGGTGGTCCCCGGACCCCACGTGGAGAACCACTGCACTAAAGGACACTAAAGAACACTAACAACTTACCTAATACTAATCAATTCTTAAAGTCCCCATGAAATTAACTCCCATTACTTTTACTTCCTCAAAAAATAGATTATCTTTCATGGTGACCTCATGCTGCACCAGGAGGCGTAAATATAAATTCCAGCCAATATAATCATCACAGATTTTTGAACAATCCCGCCCCTCCCATCAAATAAAACTACCTTTCTCTCCTTCACTGATATTCCACTGGTTCAGACATTTGAATGATCCCTCACTGCGTTATGTCCCGCCCCAACATCCTGTTTCTTACACCAAATCAAGGGAGTAAAGATGCCGTTTCATGGGGTCTTTAAAAGACTCGCAACACATTTTTTCTCATGGGTGCGTTTTTAGTTCTACGTTCGGGAAGATTATTTATTTGCTTCGACCAAGCTGATGGAAAGACAAATATTTGTCCAGACTTGGCAAAAGCTCGCCACCAGCTAAACATAAAAAACTTCTAAATCTAAATACAACGTTTCCTGTGGTGCATGAAAAATCTTTACACAGTATTACACTTACTGCTCTCTCAGTCTAGAGCCAAAGATAAACACTGGCTCCTGTTGTGTGACGGGGCGTGACATTATGAGTGTGAGTGTGTGTGTGTGTGTGTGTGTGTGTGTGTGTGTGTGTGTGTGTGGTCCCCCTACCCCCTCTTCATCTTGGTGAAGTCCACAGCCACCAGTCTGTAGGACATGGCCTTCTCGTTCAGGTAGCGGCTGTACCGCCTGATGAAGGTCGACATGTCGTAACCTGGGCAGAGAGGAGCGAGTCGGAACAAAGTCAATGCTCTGACACAACTGAGGGTGTGTGAGTGAGCCTGTGAGTGTGTAGTGTGTGTGTAGTGGTAACTGACTCCGTGTATGTGTTAGATTTGAGCCTAGTAATTGCAAAAGATTCTTACCATTTGTATTAAATAGGGATGGGACGATCTGCTTATCTCATGATACGATTCAATACACGATACGGGGTTCACGATTCAACACAACCATGATATGATATAATAAATAAAAGTTAATTGACAACAAAGTCAGACTGTGCAGATTTATGTTTATTTCTGAGACACAGATCTTCCTAGCGATGGCATTGGCTCACTAGAATGTAAACAAATCATTTGTACAAATAATTTAATTGGATGGAGAGCTTGTGAAATTGTGATAAGACTACTGCAGAATAAAATGCAGCTAATATCGCCATTCATTTTTCTGCCCCACATTTTTGTATTGCGATATATTGAATTTTGTTATATATCGTCCCATCTGTAGTATTAAACTACATTTCTTTTATGCATATGTACATTCCATTACATTTAAAAACAGTTTCTCTTAAATATTTTTGTATTTGTATTATATATTACCAGATGGGTGTGTGGAATGCATCAAAACCATTTGGCTCGTGTCAGGCAAGTCATCAATCCCAGAAAAGTTTGACTTTCAAATATTTTCCTGTGATTGTCTAAAACATTCTGGTACTCAGTGTATTGTCCTACGAGGCAAATCCTGCCCATCTGCTCCTCCAAGAACAAATGAAAACAAAAAACAAATGCTGTGAATTATTTGCACAGAACTTTTGAGGGTGTGTGTGTGTATAATGTGTATGTGTGTGTGTGTGTGTGTGTTTATGCAGGCGTGCTTTACCTTGCAGAGCTCCCTTATCCAGGAAGTTGTTCAGGTTAAACAGAGTGTTTCTGGAGGCCAGGTACTGGATGAAACGCTGAGAGAGGAAAGACAAAGGAAAGTCAGCGCCAAGTCAAAGCAAACGTTTCAAAAGCGTTGTTCCAATATGAAATATGGAAAAGTGGCACATAGTCCAACAAAATGAAAGGAAAAGTAGTTTGGAAAGAGCATATATAAGTTATAAGAGGGTTACAATTTTGTGGATGGAATCTATATTTTTGAAATGTTGAGTGATTCATTTCAAGTAACATATTCCCCCATAGATATATATATATAATGTTCTGAGAGAAGCCTTAATTTGGATGGTGGTACTCTAGAAGTTAGAGATGCGCGTTTTTAACTGTAAGGTTGTCAGTTTGAATCGTGGACTGGCTGGGAAAATATCTTCCCTCCTCCAACAATTACCACTGCCTTTAAGCAAAACACAAATTGCTGCAGTGAAGGTTCTCCATCTCCCACAGTGGAAGACTATGGATGACATGGGAAGCCCCCAGGTGTGAATGTGTGTAACTGAATAAGTGTTTAAGTTGTTGAAGACGCACATGCTCAGTCAACAGACAAAGGTTAAAAACTGCCTCTAACCAATTGGCAAAGGGCATCGTCACTCATTTTACAGATTAATGAAATGACTGAAGAGATAAAATGGATCTACCAAACTTAATGGTATATTTTTTAGCCCTAAAGCCCTAAAAGCCCTATAAACATACACACACACACACACACACACACACACAGTGTTTGTTAGACTGTAATATTTGGTGCTCATTAGCCAACAGCTACTGAGAAGGAACAATATGAATCAGAAGTGACAGGAGTGCCATGACTCAAACACTATTAATCTCTCAGGATGTTTTATGACACTGTGATGAATAAGTGATATGTTTATTGTTTTAATTTAACTGTGTAATAATGTCATACTTTCTTAAACTAGGGAAATTGTGGGGAAATTCTCTTTTCTTGTCTCTTGTATTTTGTTTGCCTTCCTGCGGGGAGGCCACAGGTCAAAGGTCAAGTACAGGACAGAACAGAACAGAACCACACCTATGTTTTCCAGTCACTTATGAGGACTCACTCTGAAGTGCTCACACAGCAGTGGTGAGGGAGGAAAACTGACTAGAGGAAGCAGTCACAGCGGTCTTGAAATGAAAAGAAATTAATTAACCTTGTACTGTTTGGGAAGGAGCGGAGGATTGGCTGGAGTTAATAAATAATCCAATAAATTACAGTGTAGCAACAGAGTGAAAACTGCTAATGAGATCAAATCTCATGCTAAAAGTCGTCTGCCAAAGATGGATGAATCACCCCCGTCCCTGTCACTTAAAGACTTGGTGACTAGAGCTACAACAATTAATCGATTAATCGATGAGTTGTCAACTATTAAATTAATCGCGCTAACTATTTTGATAATCGTTTAATCGGTTTGAGTAATTTTTAAGAAAATAAGTCAAAATTCTCTGATTCCAGATTCTTAAATATGAATATTTTCTGGTTTCTTTACTCATCTATGACAGTAAACTGAATATCTTTGAATATCTATCGTTACCATTTCTCGGACATTTTATAGATCAAACAACTAATCGATTAAACGACAGATTAATCGACAATGAACATAATCGTTAGTTGCAGCCCTATTGGTGACATTTCTCTCATTTTTCCACTGCTGTGTATCATAACAGAAACTTGACCCCTCCGCTTTCCGACTCGTCCAACTCTTAGACACTAGTTGCTTGTTCGTTTTGACAGATCTGAGGTCAGTGAGCAGGTGCTGGCAGCTCTTTTATTATTATTTTTTTTTCTGAAGCATTATTCAGGGAAGGTTTGCTGAGCGTGCTTGCTCTTTCCTCAGCACCGCCCCGCTTCACATTTACACAGCTTCAAACACTCACACCTGGGAGCTGCCCAGCACAACCACAGTCTTTTACTGCTGGCCGCTGAGCAGCTTCACTGGAGCTGCAAGGGCTTTTTGTGCCTCGTTCAAGAACGGCTCAGCGTTAGATATTTATGAAGAGGAGAGCTTTTTCCGAGAGAGAGATTTTCTGAGGATTCAAACCGTGTTTCTCTGCACTTTCGCTATTGCTACCGCCACTTTGACTGAAGCGCGGTCACTGAGCAGGTGCTATCATCCACATTTCCGCCATACTGCCTCGATCCATCCGGTCTTTCTCGCGTCGCTGAACAACGGAGCGGAGTGGAATGTGTCCTGGCCTTCCTCCATGCTTATGGGAACTCGGGCCTCAGGCTTCCCAAAAGCATCTTAGCGCTAAGGCCGTCTCTGTCCAACTGACTTAAAATGATCTGAGATTTGCCAGTTTGCCAGTTCCCGATTTGGCTGAAAACCAGCCCTCGCTGGCTGGTTGGAGCATCTAGGAATGTCTGTGTGTGTGTGGCTAAGTGTATGTGTGTGTGTGTGTGTGTGTGTGTGTGTGTGTGTGTGTGTGTGTGTGCACGATTTTATGCTAGCGGGCGTGTGTGTTGGATTCAGCTGCACTGACATGCTTCCAGGGGCTCTGGGACTGTTTAAAAAGGCATAAAGAATATGATTTCTTGTTGTCCTTTATGTGTGTGTGTGTGTGTGTGTGTGTTTCTCAGTATCACACAGCAAGAGGGTAGAGGCGACGCTGTCTTGAGACTTCTTCAGAACAAGTTTAAGTTGCAGGGCAAAGAAAATACGCTTTGGGGACTGGGAATTGACTGTGTGTGTGTGTGTGTGTGTGTGTGTGTGTGTGTGAGAGAGTGTGTGTGTGTGTGCATGTGTGTGCGGCGAGTTAAGCATTCTGCCTGTGGCAAAATGAACCCAGGCTAAGACAGAGAAACTTTGACAAGATGGTCACAGGGACAGAGAGAGAGAAAGACACAAAGAGACAAAGAGAGAGAGAAAGAGAGAGAGAGACAGGGAGAGAGAGAGAGAGGGACTGAGATCTAAGCTCTCTCTCTCTCCGTCTCGTCTTGTGTGCCGGCTTCTCTCCCCTCATCAAAAGTCCATCTGACGAGAATCTGCGTTTCTCCCTCTGCCTCACACACAAAAGGCGGAGGCAGAAAAGAACACACACACACAAAACGCAGGGATACAGTTAAAAAAAAAAAAAAAAAAAGAAAATCTAAAAAGGGGAAGAAAGAGTCGGCGCGGAGAGCCGAGCCCTAGATAATTCAACGAAGACTGTTCCAAGGAAAATCCGCGATTCTGAGAAGAGAGGAGGATTGTGAGAATAGGTGTAAGAATAGAGAGAGAGAGACAGAGAGAGAGACAGACGTACAGATGGAGAGTAGGAGTGGGTGAGATCGAGAAACAGGTCGAGTCAGCTTGTCAAATAATTCATGTTAGCATATCGGAGAACAACCTCATGTATTATTGATACTGCTAGATCCAGGCTACCCCTCTATCTCTCTCTCTCCCTCTCTCTCTCTCTCTCTCTCTCTCTCTCTCCCTAGTGTTGTTCAAACAGAAAAACACAGCGCTATACATAGAGCTACCACATCCAGCTCTCACCCATCTTCTGTCTTCCACTGTATCGCTCTCTCTCTCCCCCCCCTCTCTCTCTCTCTCTCTCTATCTCTACCATGTACTCCTTTCAAAAGTGGAGAAGTTGGTGGTTTCCGTAGTAACCGAACACGACGGCTTCGACACTGACCTGAAACAGCGAGTTCAGGAGTCTTTTTTATATAACTAAGGTTCTGTAGCGGAGGAGCCGCGGCTGTAAAGAATGCGCCAGAATTCGGACAAAGCAAATCGTGGCTGGATTACGATCTAAAAATGAATTGACTTGACAAAAAAAATCATGTTGTTATGTAAAAAAGAAAGAAAGTGGGGATGCAATAGAGAAGAGCGTCCCATCTCCCCTAATTGGAATGCTTTTCGTATTCTATCCGCATCAAATTTTGCCCGCATATGGTGAAAATGAATGGGATTTTTTTGGATCCCGTTTGCCAATTGTTTGTTCTTAAAATGGGTGAAATAATCTAAGTAGAAATGACATATCATAAAGTTATTACATACAGTACTGTGCAAAAGTCTTAGGCACTCTAGATTTTTAGATCTTAGATGTTTATTTGTTTTCTGCATTAGTGTGTCAGTAGACTGCTGTTTGTTGTAAATTTTTGATATTCAGAAACGTTTTATTTCATTAGTTTTGAAAGCATCTTCGCTTTATGGATATCTTTGACATATGCCTAAGAATTTTGCACAGTACTGTATGTTAACGCATTACTCAATTTTCACAAAACAGCTTCACAAGGCCACAAAATGCTGGAATTTTGGGGGTTTTTTTCTTGCCGCTTCAAAGCCATCATCATGTGTGTACTTTATTAATACCAGTAGTGAAATAGTGTTTTTGCTTTGGCAGAGTGGAGGGCAAAGTACAGAGAGCAGCACCCCCGGGAGCTGGTGGGGCGGACGCTTGGCCGACGCGAGGCGACCCAGGTCTTGCGGTCAAAGGGGCGGTCTGGCCTCTCTCATCCCTAAACCCCAAATTACTGAATTGATTTTGTTTGAAAGCCTCAGTCTTGTTCAGAGACAAAGTTCTCAGAAAAAATAAACTTTTGCACAGCCATACATCTTGTAAACCTTGTTATCCCCACCCGCCAGGATTTGCTTGGTTTACTCTCTTCTCACGCACACACACACACACACTCACACACACACACACACACACACACACACACACACTCAGAATCATCAAAACTGACTGCACACCGAGTTCCACTGAGAGGTGATGATTCACACAAGAAGAATGAGTCGTGATCGGGCTGCGTTCAATGAAAACAGCTCTTATGCAAGCACACACACACACACACACACACACACACACACAAGAAACAGACACATGTGGACAGACACACACACACACAGAAGCACACAGACGCAAAAACACACACTACTAGCCTAAATCCTGCCAGGGATTGTCCTCCCGTTCTCCTCCTCCTCCTCCTCCTCTTCCTCCTCCTCTCTCTCCTACGTAGTATTTCTCCTCCTCTCTTATGCAATCAACCATTTACCCTCTGCATCCAATCCAAGTGTGAAAGAAACCGAGGCAGAAAGAGACGGTGGGTGGGTGAGGGGAATGATCGGATTAAAAAAAAAATGTGTCGATACTGGGACGTGTTGTGTATGGTGTGTGTGTGTGTGTGTGTGTGTGTGTGTGTGTCTGTGTTCCTAGGAGGTGACAAGGCTAATCGCGTGTTGGCTCCTGCTGTCAGGGGAGCAGTTGTGTCTTGCTGGTAGATGAGCGTGTCTGCGAGGTCAATGATGCAGCCAAGCAACATGAGTCACCGCTTGAGACACACACACACACACACACACACACACACACACACACACACACACACAGGTTGGGTACTGCTACAGCCTTCTCCATACAATATGTTCTTAACCCAAACAGAGTGTAAACAGAGGCAGGTAGCAGAGATGCACCAATCCAATATCCAATATCAGAATTGGGTCCGGTCAAGGCTAATTTTGACTTAATGGTATCAGTTTCCGGGTTGTACGATCACCCTCCATTTATTTATTTACTTATTTAGTCCCCCCCCCCCCCGCCCCGCATCTCTAATCCATTTATGCAAATACAAGTGAAAAAGTATTTTCCGTAAACAAAATTCGTCCACGATTTGCGGCAGTGCGGCGCTCTGTTTGAAGGCAGCTGGATCGCGGCCATGTCTGCAGCCTGGAACCGCTCTGGAACCGGAGTTAAAATGAAAAGCAGTCGAACAGCTAATTGTAATGTTTGCGGCGCAATTGTTTGGAAGGGGCGGCAGCAGCAGAGCTAATTACAATACTGCTAATTTAACCAGGCACTCGAAGAAACACCATTCGAAGGAGCACAGCGGCTTCTCAGAGCTCAGAAGAAGTCCGCGCCCAAAAGCTGAAAAATAGAATTGAATTGAGTTTATGGCCCTGGATGACAAGCCCCTCTTGATGGGCTTTAATGCAGCATCAGGAGTCATGCTATAGTCTGCTTCAAAGATGTAAACACAATTAGTTTCTACTACAGACATCTGGAGAGTTTCACTGTGCACTGGATTGATTTGACCTTGTGGTGGAAAATTACATTTTTCTGCTAATTACAAAAATATCTGATCGCACTTACAATATTTAATAACTCTGATTGGTATTGGAGACAAAAAAAAAATGTATATGCGAACATCGCTAACTGGTAGCATCACTAATTACAGCAGATGTACGCCCCAAGTTCCTGGATGGCCGACCCCAGTAAGATGGACACACACACACACACACACACACACACAACTCTACTCTCATCTATTGATTACCTAGATGCAGCCAATTTATTTGAGTTGGAAAAACTTGTTTATCTGCCTGAAGGGGCATGAGGAAGTGTGTGGTGACGGTCTGTCTGTCTGTGTGTGTGTGTGTGTGTGTCTCTGTCTGCCTGTGTGTGTGTGTGTGTGTGCGTGTGTGTGTGCGCGCATGTGTGTGTGTCTGTCCTGCTGGGCTGGGTCACCCTGGAGTTATTTGTTATTTTTTTTTAAAGATAGGATGTTTGTGCTTCAGAGATAAGCAGGAGTCCTTCAAGAGCACACACACACACACACACACACACCTCCTTGTTCATGCACCACGATCCATCCTCATCCTCGCCTCTTCGCTCTTTGACTCATCATCTTTCTGTTCACCACACCATCAGCTGATGGGAAGCACATGCGAGCTGCCTACCGTACTTTGCGTGTGTGTGTGTGTGTGTGTGTGCATCCAAGGTCTCCAGATTATTATGGCGAGTGACCCCCATTAGAGTCAGCGTGACCTTACACACACACACACACACAAATAACATCCTCCCCCGTCCCTGTTCCCTCTGACACAACACTTGAGTCAGCAGTTTTCTATGCCGTCTCTCTCTCTCTCTCTCTCTCTCTCTCATCTCCCCTTCCTCAGTCCCTGTCAAACCCCTTCTGTCTCCTCCTCCTTCCCTTTTTTTCAGTCTGTCCTGCCCTTTCTTTCTTTCCTCCTCTCGCTCTGTCAAAATGTCTGTCTTTCCGAATATCTCTCTCAACCCATCTTCCCTTTAAATCTCCCTCTCTCTCTCTCTCTCTCTCTCTCTCGGAGGAGGTGAAGCAGTGTCGTGATGAGAGAGCTTGGGTGACGTCACTGAAACAAATGGGACATTCGCTATCTGGGACATTGGAGGGGGGTGGGGGTGGGGGGGGGAGACTCATATCGCAACTTTATGCTAACAAAAGGCGCACGAATGCACTGAGTCCTGTCACACACACACACACACACACACACTCTCTCTCTCTCTCTCTCTCTCCCACACACACACAGGCCAGCGCTGCATGTCCTGCTAGCGTCAGCACTTTCGCCGGTGTCCTCGCCAGACCGTCCCCATCTCCTCTCATGTCCTTAATGACTCTCTACTCCCTACCTCCCTCTCTCTCTCTCTACCTCTCTCTCTCTCTCTCCCTCTCTCTCTCCGTCTTCTCCTTCACTCGCCCCATCTCCCTTTCAAATTCGAATTGAGATATGCTTTATTGGCGTGATAGGAAAGAAACCTACGTTGGCAAAGCAGTACAGCATTTAGAATTAGGTAAGATGGCAAAATTGACTAATAATAGTGAATCAACAGTAGTCTAAGGCAGAGATTCTCATTCAGTGACATTACTAGCTCAGATCAATTCTGCAATTCAGTTCAATTGACAGCAATATTGGACAGAGAAGAACTCTTTTGAAAGAGTAAATAGACAGAAAGGAGGGTAAATCTCACAGACAATACATTCTCTTTCAGTAATATTTAGATTTTCTCAGGCAGCTCGTGACATTTACTAACAAACTGAGCTGCTAGTTCTACAGTGTTTGCATTCCCCCCAATAAAACCTGAAGCTTCTCTCTTTCTGATGTTTCTCTTTCAGAGTTATTCTCTCCTCTACTCCAGCATTCAGTTTTGACGTACGGGGTCACGACTCAGCGTTATGATTCCAGATGCATTGAGGTTTGATCCAACAAATCGTTACTTTCCCACCGATGACAGTTACACTTATCGCTTGGTGAAGAAAAAAAAAAAAAAAAAAGATTATCGGTAATATTTTCAAGGACTTAGAGGCATGAGAGACAAACACCCAAACATGTTTTTACTTGGCTGTGTGTGTGTTACACCTTGTGGTCTGGGAATCGTCTCGCAGATGGGGATTTTTTTTGGGCTGTGCCATTCCTAGAAGTCACAGTGTGCTGAGAAAAAAAAAAAAAAAAAAAACAACTATGCAGACTATTCAAAAGACTGTTCAACTGGCAAAATACTTGAGGGGAACATGGTAGGGTTTCAAGAAGTTTACTTTCTGTTGTGTTCCTTTGGCAAATAACTGTGTGTGTGTGTGTGTGTGTGTGTGTGTGTGTTGGGGGGGGCTATTACCTAATTCATTGCTACACATTATAAAAATACCACAGATTGAGTCATCAAAACGGTTGCCATTTTGTAATCACAGGCCTTAGGATACAGTAACTAATACTGTCAATACAAATTCATAGCGCATGACATTAATATACACTCATGTCAGAAATCATCTTGTTGGGGTAGATGTCATGCTTTTCAATCGGCGGACATCTTATTTTGGAACGAGAAGGCTCAGTTAAAGATGAGTAGACATGTAACACAATACAGTCACATAATGAGGGCAGGATATCGTGATACAGATAGAGATGACAGGCGTATCTTTCCGGTGATACCAAAGAAACTCTTTAAAGGGGCATTTCACCGCAGCACAATGTGACCTCTGGGGACGACGGTGGCCTTGAAGATAGAGGAACAGGCCGGCGGTTCAAATCCCAGACTGCTCTCCCTTGCCTCAGAAACTCTCGTTGAAGTGCTCTTGAGCCACACTTAACCCCAAAATGCTCCAGTTGAGTTGCTCAGTGGCCAGTAGTGGATGGCTGTGTTGAACCAAGCGGGTGAATTTTGAAGCCAATAAGGAAGTGGCATCAGGCATCTGTTCCTCGAACGCTAGAAGCCGGCTCCAAAAAGACTCCAAACCCGGCCCAACTCCATGCAAGTCAATGGGACCCCAACCCAACTTCTTGCTAAAGAATATAAAGCCAATACATTTTTTGACAAGAAGTTATGGTCTCCTTATGGAGGTTTTGCATAAGTTATGGTCTCCTTTTCAAAATAATTGTGGCATTAACCGGATATAAAACAGGACTGTTTGCCTAGTGATTGACAGGTCGCCTGTCCAGCGATCGACAGGTCGCCGATTACGGGCCAACAGCAGGTGGCGCTGTGGCTCTGTTGACGACCCAAACTCCACCCTCAGTCTCACTTTGGCTGCTCCGGCTCCAAAAATTATCAATCATTTTGAACCCAATCTCCAGGCTTCAAAATGGCCCTTCAGACACCTCACTCACTACGTCCATCTGTTTTTACAGTCTATGTGCTGAACTGGGCAGCACCCAGGTGTGAATATATGTAACTGTGTGAATATAAAGCAGGGCACAGAGTCACTCTTCCCTGGATAAATAAAGGTAAAAAAATGATTTATTATGCGTATGATTACACACTTTTTCCCAAAACTGTACACAGCCTTGCATAAATTCAATTGGTTTAAGTTATTGACAGCTGATGAGTTCAGTGAGTGACGCCATCCAGTGGTCACGTATTTCATGTAGAATTACTCTATGAGATGATAAATACATTTTTAAAAATGCCTAATGCCTCAGAGGGAAACCATTGGGGAAATTAAATTTTAGCATGTTGTTTGGGGATTTTTGGAATCCATACAAAACAAGTCATTACCACCCAAATATCTTATTACCTACACCGGAGCAGACTTGGAGAATCAATTACATCAAAGGCTGGGAAAAAACAGCTGGATTACGTGTCAAATACCCCTTTAATGAAGAGATTTTAGCCCTTCAAAAATCTATTTAAAATGTAGAACAGAGAAATACAGAACTGTGATTTTTATATGAACCCATTTTGCCCCCTTCATCTTTTCTTTGCTACATTTCTTCCAATGTCGTCCTCTACCTCTCTCCCCCCCCCTCCCCCTTCCCATCGTTCTCGTTTTCCTCGTAAACACTCCCTTCATCTTTCCCTATCCTCCCTCCCTCCCTCTCTCTCTACCTATAACCTTGCTCAGGAGGGACACCCAGCAGCCTGAGCGCTCGTGTCCAGGGATGGAGCTCCCTCGAGGGGTTGGGGCGGGGGATAAGAGCATCGTGGCTGGGGGTGAGTGGGTGGAAACACGGCTCCCCCTGCCATTGTTTTGGGGTTTCCTGCTCGATTGTTTTTGGTACATGGCGACCTATCATACGGAGGCTAAGGCACACACACACACACACACACAAATGATAACAACCAGGACAATGGCTAGAGAAGGAGCCAGGTCTATACTAGATATAAACAGAGTCGGGGCTAAGCAGGAAAAGACTTTAACAGGGGATACACTCATCCCTACTCATAGATTCCCCATTCAAAACTTGTATTTTTAGATTGTCTGTGATCCAAATCTAAACATCGACACTACCAGTCGAAAGTTTGGACATCAAAACTATGAAATAACACAAATGGAATTATGCAGTGACCAAACAAATCAAAACTATCTTATATTTTAGATTATTTAAAGTAGCCTCCCTTTGCCTTGATGGAAAGGCAAAAGGCTTTGGAAAGAAATTCATACATAGGCATCAACTTCACTATTTATATTTGTCTAAGAAACACATTTCAAGCATTTAAGCAGAAGCCTTTAGATCAGAATGGCTTTAAGAGAATGAAAATCATAGTACATTCAATCAGGTGTGTCCAAACTTTTGATTGGTAGTGTATTTTTTGTCTTTTTGTTCGAAATGTTGTCTTTTGTATATCTGTCTCTGCTCTGACTAGTACACTGTAAGTACCGGGACATCCTGTGTATGTGTGTGTGTGTGTGTCAATTCACAGCCTTGAACACCCACAGGCAGAAACACTCAGGCACAACATTAGGATGCTGCAGCACAGTGTTTCTTTAAGACGCACCGGTGAAGTGGCTTTGTACCGGCACAAAAGTGAAATCGTGATCGGAGATATTGACTGTCTGTTGATCGCCCATAAGATTCAGAGTGTCACTGGGGAGCGAGCCAGGATTGCTTCTTGGCAGGGAGGAAAAACTGGAGGTGAAGAATTGAAAGAGTATCAATACTGGCCTGTCGACCATTCTCTCTCTCTCTCTCTCTCTCTCTCTCACACACACACAAAAAACCCCACAATGGGCCATTAATCCAATCAAGATCCCAACCCCTTTTGCGAATAAGGCAGCTGAGGCAAAGAAAACATATTACAACTTAATTGACCTGCTATTTGCTATGAATGGTGAATTCCCACTTTAGATCTGAAAGCCTGAACTGAATATATCAAACTGGAACAGCAGAGTAGAATAGCCCAGCATTTAAAAGGAGCCTTGGTGTCCACTCGCATTTCCCCGACACTCTTACCCAGAGAGACTTACAATGAGCGCTACAGCAGAAAAAAGTTAAATATGCTCACGTACTGTGGGCCGCCGATTTAGATTCAAGTTGAGATCACAGAATTAAAACGGATAGAAAGGACGCCTCCTGGACTGCACTGGTATAGGCAGAGTGAAAAGTGAGACATTTGCATTGCAGACAGTCATAAAGAGAGACTGGCGGCACCAGTATCCAGTTATCTATACCCAGTGTTTACCCAGATAGCATGTGTGTCCATGTTGTCCTTTGGTCAACATAAGATGGCTGCCATGTAATCTTTGGTGAAATGGAAATTAGTGTTTTACTTGAGATTCAGAAGGCTGGAAGGCTAAAACCAATATGTTCGACCAATATGGGTTTCTGAAAGCCAATACCAGTACCAATATTTTTGGACTGGATCTGCCAGTAATTGATATTTTGTGACGATATTCAATAACTTTAAATTTCATAATTTTTATGTCCAAAAAATTACAAGTTTTCAGTGTTTCCTCCAGAATTTTATTCTTGTCAGTGAGACAATGGGAGACTACAATTCTCCAGTGAAACCCAGACTACTGAAATTCTCCCCCTTAAGGCAGGGTGACCCACTGCATGTATTCAATGGCAGGGGAACTCTGGGATACATTAGGATTAGAATTAATTTCCCCAAACATTTTTGAACAATTATATGAAAAATGTGCAAAAGAAAACAACATTTCAGGGAGGTGCATCCATCATATCGGAGGTAGATGACACTGACTGGTCGATATCCGATATATAATAAAAGCCCAATATTGGCCTGATATATCAGCAAACCATTATATATCGGTCTATCACTTGAATATTCAAATGATGCGCCTGTCACTGACACGCTCAAGCTTTCTGAGTCACATGTGCTATGTAAATGCTCATTTCTATCACATCGTTATGAAAAGTTTTTTCCACTTAAGTATAATTGCCATGATGCAAATAATCTGATCAAGAGCAATGTCCCTTTACTTAGTGCTAATAAACTGACTGTGTGTATATATATATATATATATATCCATATGTATATGCTCTGTCTGCTGTCTTGTTCAGCGTGGTTCATACAGTCATCGTATTTTCATTTTTTCCTCACTAAACCCCCTCTTTGTTGTGATATTCCTATGTGTTTATGTAATTTAATAAACAACTGATCACAAAAAAAAAGTAAACCGACTGCAACGGTGACTTGTACTTTTGCATACGGTCTACCACTGAGTCCAGCACCTGCCTGAGCAGCTGTCTGCGGCGTGCGTGCCGCTGCTCTACTTTCACTACATGTAAATGCTCTTCGCCGTCAGACCGTTTATCAAACGTCGCACGGCGGCCAAACTGCAACCGGTCAGAGTGTCGATCTGAGAAGAAACGTCCACGCCGCTGACCCCAATTCTGCGGGTCTGTGGTTTCTAATTTTTACGGCCCCGTTTCTCTCGGCTCGGACCGTAATGGATGGGACGGCCGCGCGGGGGGTGGGGGGGGGGGGAGACACCTGGCTGCTGAGCCTCCGTCAGCACTGATGAACACAGCCTGGTGAAGTACAGTCGCGCCACTACAACCTGGACACTCTCTCTCTCTCTCTCTCTCGATACGAAATAAAATGTAATGAGAAAATGTAATTTAATGTTGCTGAATTTTGCGTTAATTGCAAAAGCTAAAATCACAATATATGATTATAAATGAGTATCCAGTGTGCAGGGATGTTTTGCTGTTGCTTCAAAATGAAATGTAACTTCTCCTTTAGTTCCCAGGCTGAAAAAGTTGAACAACCGCCTAGGTCTGCAGAAAGGCCATGTCATCACTTCAATATCACCACTTCCCCATGATTAGGAGAAAAACGGTGAGAAAATATGGTAATATAAAGCTATATTAATGCAAAAAAAGATCCCTTCTATGTCTCCTTTTTCACTTCCTTTCTCAGCACTTTCATCATCATTCTAGCGTCACAGGACTAACTCTTGTTTCTTGTAATGTTGTAATGTGATCTAGGGATTATAGATTATTGTCCCACCGATAGGTAAGAAGTTGAGGAGATGTGAGTTGGCCTGCAGCTTGGGAGCGCCTCCACGCTGCTTCCTGGTGCTCTACAGTGACCTAGTTAGCTTGATTTGGTTTACCATAAATGTGAGGGGGATTTCCACAGCTAAAGCCAACATAATCGTTTGATGATCTGATGTCTGCAAGCCTTTAGTCCCTCTGCATTGTATGTCCTTCACAGATTAGTATGTTTCTATGGAAGCTGTCAGTATATTTCCAATTCCAATTTCCGAGAGTGATTTTGATTCTGAAGCACTTTACTGAGTAATTTCCCACACCTAAAGCACCAAGGTGAGTAGCAGTGAGTTTAGCCAGACCTGCAGTTTAGTTTCAGTGAAGTTGGAGAAAAATCTATGAACTCAAATCCCATCCTTCCTCTTCTCACTGGGTGTTCAGTTTAATGCAATAAACGGGAACCTACAAAAGGAAGTGTTACGTAACATAAACTGTGCTAGCTATACAAGAAAGCACTGCTTCCCTATTTGAATTAAAATTTAAAAGGATGTGTCACAGGGTGTGTTGGCTTTCAGGAGTTCTTGTGTGTTTGTGTGAGAGTGTGTGACCAAGTGACTAAGTGTTAGCGTATGTGAATGTATGTTATAATATGTATGATGTCTGCATGCACACGCACGTACACATGGGCATGACTACCAATTATTATAAAACAATTTCCACAATTTCACGAGTTTTGCAACCAAAGATGCTTCGTTTAGCAATGAAAACTGATAACATTTTCAGTTTTAGTCGCTTTTTTGCAGCAAAATTATAGGAACTGGTAAAGTCAAGGGAAAAAAAGGTACTACAGTGGCACTAAAGAGATACCAAAACTTTTAAATTTTCCATAACTAGCTAGACATTAAGAAAGACTCATATAAAATCACTTCATAATATGCATACTGCATGTCACAGAAACTACTGCAAAAAGTTTAGTGATCATCAATTTTAGAATTTACAGGAAAAACATGGGCTCAGAGTTTTTTTTTGTTTTTTGTTTTTTCAAAGGAAATGGTCTTTATAAGATATACATTCAAGTCCACATCAGCACAGTAGGCACCAAATGAAATCAGTCCATATGTTACGAATATGAGCTCTTCAGACAAAAAAAACAACAAAGTGCACTCAGCTTATTACAGTTGCAGGAGTGACTCAAACTGCACCGCAAAGTCATCGGTTACAGTAAGAAAAGACACATTTGTTGACGCATGGTTTGTTTGGACAATAACAAAAAAAAAGTGTGATGACTGGCCAAAACTATAAACACTATGTTGCTTCGGCAGAAGTGCAAGTTCTCCCAAACATTGCGAGGATCGGTTGAATTTGCATTTATTATTGCGTTTTCCAGACCACAAATCCCTGCAGAGACTGTGTTATTCTTCCAGCTTTCATGAAATGGGCTTTCAAGCTCGTTTTTATTAAGTTAATTTATTTGATTATTCATTAGCTTCCATCTCTCTCTCCCATCTTGCTTCAAATTGGTACAGAGCTAATTAATTTCTCTGCACTCCTCGGCCATTTTGATTGTTCTCTCCATGTGTCCGATTGTAGCTGTACACGCCGTTTGTATCCCATATGCATCCCCCCCCCCCCCCGCCCGCCCACTAATTCTTGTGTTGATATGGCCATGAATAAATAATCTGAATATGTTTATGTATGTCTGCATATGAGAATGAGTGGGTGAGAGAGAGTGTGAGTGAGTAATAACATAACTTATTGATGCGGCATCCGTCAACCGCCCTGGAGGATTTTTGTGTTTGTGTGAATGTGCCTTTGTGTGTGTGTGTGTGTGTTGTGTGTGTGTGTGTGTGTGCGTGCGCTCTCCTCTCACCTCGTTGCCGTACATCATGAGGTGGTGGGTGGTGATGAGGGCTTTGAAGACCACCACCCAGCTGGAGTTGGCCGTGCGCTCGAACAGCGTGTCCGCCAGCTGGGGGACGCTCACGTTCATCTCATTGGTGCAGTGGATCAGATCTGGTACACACACACACCACACACACACACAGACAGTCACACAAGGAGAAAGAGAAGTATTGAGAAAAAACCCTTTGAAAGGTTTGATACTAGGGCTGTAAGATATTGTGATTGTGACTATTTGACAGAATATTGCAATTGCGAAACTAAAAAAAACTGCGATTCAAAGTTTTTCCTGTCATGAATTTTTTAGAACTTTAAAATTGTTGATTTTATTACATTTATTTCACCAATACTGTACTTAATTCATGGACCAAATATTACCTGCAGCTCTAAAACACCTTGTTCAGAAATCCATTTTGGACGAAACTCTCTCTTAAGCAATTAATTGCAGCCCAGATTTGGAAATTGCAGAAGTCCATATATTTGCGATTTGGATTTTATTTTGATTAATTGCTCAGTTCTAACTGATACCCTGATCAAGGATGATAGCAAATGGCTTTTCACACCTAGACGCAAAAATACAGACACACAGAGATCCGCACCAAGGACAGACAAACACACATCACACACTCCGGCTGAATTCTTAAGTGGCTAAAGCGTGAAGGACAGGTTCTAGCTGTACAACTTTCCCTGCACTCCCCTTCTCCATTCACCCACTCCTCCTCCTCCTCCTCCTCACTTTCACTCTGTCGCACCATCTCCCTCTTCTCTATTCTCTCTCGAGACACAGAAGCAGAAGGGTCAGGTGTCATTCATTCACGGACAAAGTATAGCATCCGCTGCCGAAGAAACCTGACATTCCTGACGCTGGAAGGAAATTGAACCTCGGGGCAGAGGAACGTCGAGTTACACGACTCAGAAACCAGAGAGAGAGAAAAGGTCTCATTCAGGTGGTGTTGTGTTGTGACACACACACAGAATAGGTACACACACACACACACAGACACATACACTCTAATGCATAGGCGCCTATACAGACATTCACACTCAAAAGAAGATACACTTCTTAAAGCCATTTTGATCTAAAGGCTTATGCTTAAATGCTTGAAATTCGTTTCTTAGGCAAATATAAATAGTGAAGTAGATGCCTATGTATGAATTTCTAGGGTGGCTACTTTAAAGAATCTAAAATATAAGATAGTTTTCATTTGTTTAACACTTTTTTTGATCACTGCATAATTCCATTTGTGTTATGTTTTGATGTCTTTACTGTTATTCTAAAATGTGGAAAATAGTAAAAAATGAACAATGTAAAGACATAAACCTACTACCTGCATGCTAACCAGCACACACACACACACACAATATAGAGTGCAGACACACATGCTTACAAGATGGAACACACACGCATGCAGAAACACACACACACACACACACACGCAAGGATTCTCAAGCACAAACATAAATACAGACACACAGCTAAATTGATCCTTCACACACAAGACATCAGGGTTTTTCTGTTCTCTAGCGCCCTCCACCCCTTTTATTCCCTCTGCTTTACTTCCACCCCTTCTCTCTCTCTCTCCATCCACCTCCTCTCTCCTTCCTTTGTTCTTCACCACAGGACATTATGGGCTGCCGGCTCCCACACCTGGTAACTACGGAAACGGCTTCTCATTAGACTACTGGAAGACTGTAGAAGGGAGAGTCCCGTCGGGAGACTTCATCATCATAATCAGACACGCACGCACGTACGCGCGCGCGCACACACATACACACACATCCACTGAAGCACATCTTCGCTCTTTCCTTCAGTCACTTAACGCATTATCTCCCAGAAGCACTTGCCCACACACACACACACACACACACTAACACACGCTAACAAAACACACCAGACTTTCAGTCCGGCGTATTCCTCCTCCTTCACTCACTTAACATGGCAGCTTTCCCACTTCCCCCCCCCACCACACACACACACACACACAAACACAAACACACACACGCCGAGCAATATTCTGTCAATACAAATGGGCGTAGAGTAATGTAATGCAATGTTACATTACAGTACATCCATTTAGCCGCGGCGTGACTGACAGCCGACCAGAACGATGTCTAGTGGGTACCGGAGTGTGTTTGAATTGCAGTCTTGGGCAGAGAGACTGGCGGGAGAATAAATCACAGGATTTCATGCCTGCGGAGACGGCGCTCCTGTTGGGAAACGTTCCAGCCGTGTGAATGCATCAGCATGTTGAACGCGCATAATGCTGAATATCAGTCTTGCTCTTTGTCTTTTCTGCCTCTCTCCCGACTCCTAGACTCCATATACTAATACTGATTTACAAAGAATTAATAACTCTGTGATGCAAACAGGCTTCGAGAGAGACTGGTGGCCTCGTTAATGAATTAGCTACACTCTGCAAATACCACATTAGTCCATATTCATATATCAATACACACACGACTTTTCTCTCTTTTTCTGTCTTTACCCCCTCTTTCTGTCTTCCCTCCCTCATCTGTCCATCTCTTCTCTTTTTTAACAGCGCTCATGTTTTTTCATTAGGTCTGGAGTGGTGTGAGAGACAGAACTAAGAGAAGAACTGATTAGGTCTGTGGGGACGCTGTGTGTGTGTGTGTGTGCGAGTGAGAGAGAGAGAGAGAGAGATAATGTAAAGGGGGTACATGTGCTGACTTAATCAGGCAGAGTGGAAGGCATTAGATGCCATTGATCCCAGACCAGAGAGAGAGACAGAGAAAAGGAAGGAGACTGAGAAGGAGAAAGACGAGGGAGAGAGAAAAGAGAAGACAGGAGAGGGGTAAAGAAAAGGGAGGAATGGGGAGAAAGAGGAGAAAACAAGAGAGAAAGAGAAGAGAGAGGACTAGAGGATAAGAGGGAAAGAGCGAGGGAGATACAGAAGAAACAGAGAAAAATAGAGAGAAAGAGGGGAATGACCAAGATGAAAACAGATAGAAAATGAGAGAGAGCGAGAGAGAGAGAGAGGGGAGAAATGAGTGTCTCTTCATCCAGACGTTTTACAGGAATCCACGCATGGCTCAACAAGCCTCCTCTCCTCTCTTTATCTCTCCTCTCTCTTTATCTTGCCGACATGGCCGACGGCAGAAACAGGTCCAGGTCCATTTTTTCCTTGCCAACCATGGCCAATTATTCGCAACGCAAATGTAAAAAAAAAATAAAAAAAATACATAAGACCACTGGATTCAACCTAACAATCCTCAGCTGCAGCCGCTCTGACCGGCGCTTCAGTGTCTTGCGAGCAACAGCTGCACAAGGACTCTGACCCGGCTAATTGGCGCTGACACATTACAAGATAGTTACACAATGCTGGAATGACACACTAGGTGTAGGGCGAAACCCAACAGTGCTTTACATACGCAGAGACAGGATGTACCGTATGAAAATAGACTTCACATTAACACAATTACACATTCAAAGCCGGGTCTAAGGGGGAGCTAGAATTCAGTGTGGATACATTCAACACCTGACCTAATAAAAACGACTACTACTCGCATGGTATGTATTTCTCAATCAAACAAAAATAAATAATAAAAAAAAAACTGTCCACTCTCCTCTCTCTCCTTCTTCAGTCTTCTCTCCCTGCTCATCTCTCTCGCTTTCCGTCTTTCCCATCTCTTCCCCTTCTGCCCGAGACAGAACACTGCTGCTGCTCTATTAGAGCTGAACAATTAAATCGAAAAAATATCGAAATCGGAATATGAGGGTTAGGGTTAGGGCAATTTCCAAATCGCAGAGGCTGCAAAATGGAATTCTGAACAAGGTTTTTTAGAGCTGGAGATGATCTTTGGTCCATGAATCAAATACAATATTGATGAAAACCTTTCATCATAAATCTCAGTAAATCCTGCACACTGACATTTTTTTTTTTTCACAAAATCACTTTTCTTTAAAGTTAACTATTTGAAAATTCTTAAAAAATTAGGACAAGAAAAACTTGTGGTGATATTAATCACAGTTTAAATCACAATTGCAACATTCTGTCAAATAATCCCAATTTGATTTTTTGTCAATATCTTTCATCTCTATGCTCTATACAAGTTAGAAATGAGCCGAGCGCCTCAAACTCTCTCTCTCTCTCACACACACACACATATATATGACTGCTGAGTAGAAGGTGATCTCATTCCCAACAGTGACCTTCTCTGTTCCTCTCCTGTCAGAGGTCCATTGTTATTGGTCATCTGTTGACCTCTGTGGTCTTTGATTGGACCACAATAGCCCAGACACTTCCTGGTACCGAGGGACCAGTATGTCAGCTGGAACCACTATACTCAGAATGAGGAAGAGAGTGTGTGTGTGTGTTGTGTGTGCTGGGGATGCACTCAAGTCAAGTGATCCTTCAATACAGTAAGCCAAGAGATTGAGATATTTCTCAATATTCTTTGACATGATTGTTATTTCTCTGAGGGTATTTTGTCAGTCGTGCCAATATGCATCTACAAGGTTGAACTTGAGTGTGTGTGTGTGTGTGTGGGCGTGTGTGTGAGAGACAGAGAGAGAGAAAGAGAGAGCGAGAGAGAGCAGGTGGTCAGATCAAGCAGAAAAAGAAGTGCAGGAGGAGAGAGAGAGAGAGAGAGAGAGAGAGAGAGAGAGAGAGAGAGAGAGAGAGAGAGAGAGAGAGAGAGAGAGAGAGAGAGAGAGAGAGAGAGAGAGAGAGAGAGAGATCACATCTGGCCCAGCTGGCTACTTTCGAAATGTGGTCTCCTCTCATCTTGTCATCCTTCTTTAACCCCCCAAACACACACACACACATACATATACACACACACACACACACATACCCACACACACCCCGACTCTTGCCTTTCATTCCTTTCATCTCCTTCCTCTTCCCTTCTGGTCTGCAAGCAAACTTCAGACTTGTTTCCTCTCTCGGACTCTGTTTCCATATCTCTCTTTCTCTGTCTGTCTTTCTGATGTTGTTTTTCCTAGTTTTCAGGGGTTTTTTTGGAATTTTAACCAGATCTCTGTTTTTCCTGCTTTCGGGTTCCTGATCACATCCCTGCTCTTTCCCCTGCTTCTGCCCCCCCCCCCCGTTCCCCTCTCTCCCTCCCTCTCTGGTCATCGCTTTCCCCACTCCTCTTCCTCTTCCTCTTCCTCTCCCATCTCCCCTCTCTGTGCTCCCTCTCTCCTCCACTCTCCTATGTTTAATCCATTTCAGCCGCATGGGATCATTAGCCATGCTGTGAGCGGATACAATGGTGCCAAAAACGGCTGAAAAAGCCCCACAATCCAAAATGGGAGCCTACTGTGCCACATTTAAAAAGGTAGGCATTAAGTGCAGATCTGTCTAGAAGCTGAACAATGAAAATCCAGTCTTCCCAACAAGATAAATTCACATCATCTTTGATTATTTAGTGGATTTTATTCCCCAATCAACCCTACTATCAGTGGACTTGACATCAAGGTTGGGAAAGCCTGATCTAGTTTATTTTACCAAGCCTCTAGGATAACATATGAGCTGCTGCTAACTGTGTGGAAGAAGATGAGAATAAAGAGTGAATTAACCCTTAAAAACTGACTTGGGATCAGCTTCCCCTTCCTCAACCCCACCTCAAGATCTTTTAAAACCCCTGGTCTGGTGTAGAGGGATATCTCTGCCTTACTTTGTCTCTCTCAGTCTGAGTCATATCCCTTTAGAGACCATCGAGGGAAGGTCAAGTTCACATCGGAGGAGTTCCTTATAAAGACAGGGATACATAGGGAAATTTTCTGGGAAACAGAAATTCAAGGTCTTAGTCATTTAGCTGGTAGTCTTATAAAGAGTGACCTTCAATGAGTAAGTAGGGGTTAAGCATCTTGCTCAAAGACATTTTAATCAGGACAGATGACTGTTGATGGACACACACACTGACTATTACAGGGATCGAACCTGTGATCTTTCTAAAAACCAGGCCACCCAACTATCCTCTGAAGAGGACGTCCGAGGCAATACAGGCCTTAATGCTCAATTCCGATTTCTTGCTCAGATCTGATTTTGTTGCTTGTTCTCATTCATGTTTGATTTGCGACCCATATCCGACATCAGTATGAACGGACCTCTACCTATAATTCCATGCACAATTGAACAACAACATATCATTTTTAAGGAATATTTGCAGCGGAGGTCGGATGAGGCTTCGTTTGCTGATGAAGATAACTTCCATCTTGTTGCTGTCCTCCATCTTTTTTTGAAGTGTGCTGACGCAGAGTGACAACAACAGTGATCTGTGCTGTGGAGCGTGAGGTAAAAACCACATGAATTCTGATCTGACTGGAGAGACTCAGGTCGCATTGCCACGTATCAGATAGGCCTATGCATCGGATCCAGGACCACATACCCAAATCTGATTTAAAATGCACTGGGTTGAGGGAAAATGGGTTTGGGTTGTTGTTTTTGCGAAACCTTAAAAATGCCTTGTTCTTCCGGCCAGCTGTATGTCATGTACTGTTACGTTTCTTTTCAAAAAAATATTGTTAAAAAAAAGAAATAAAAAGATCAGATTCCAGATGTTTTTTGGTGTTCACACTGCTCTGAAAAAAATCTGATCTATGTCAGATGTAGGCAAAAAAAATCTGATTTGGGCCACTTTCACCTGTAGTGTGAATGTAGCACTACTTCACACAGTTGCTCACTTTCACCATCTGCATTACCCCAAAAAACAGCGCAGCATCGCCAAGAGAAGAGCCTCGCTTACGCAAACCCCAGACGTCCAAACTTCACACGATCAACCCAACAGCCGTAATGAATACAATATGTAGTGATGTAAGAAGGTGATGTAAGAATATCCGATTGTATCAGTCGTGCACAGTGGCTGGGGTTTCTTTGTTGATACATTCAACAAAAGACACATGTTTTGGAACAGGTTGTTATCTTGTTTCATACTGTGAATTGGCTTTGGCTGAGTATTTACATGTATTTCCATTCAGACCATGACTGGTTTCGATTTTTTTTTGTCAAAACGATGCACCCTGCTAACAGCTTGATAATGAATGTCAACTAGGCCAGTGATTCTCAACCGTTTTCATTATCAAGGACCCCTAATTTAGTATGCATTTGGGCCACGGACCCCCATTTGATGAGATTTTGTCTCTCGGAGCCAAATCTGAAAATACTTTTATTGTGACTGTCTGTATTGTAGGTAGATAACAGTGAAACTATGATCAAAACAGTCATACTTCTACATTCTCTAATTGTGTTATTTTCTTGTAAATTAAATAATACTGACGTTTAACAATTAATCAATTTGCTGGGGACCCCCTGAAAGTGTCTAAAGGACCCCTGGTGGTCCCCGGACCCCACGTTGAGAACCTACTTCACAACAAATATCAACATGTGAAAGGACTGCAGATCTATGACTACGGGACATGTGTGGTCATATGTGTATTAGTACAAACCAACCTTTGCCTCATAGTGGTGTCTTTCCAGACTTTATGTTTAAGTCCCACACTTTTCTAGACCTGGAAATCACCAAATAAATGTTCAGATTAGCGAGGGCTGAATCGCACTGCAACTGAAAAACAAGAGTACTGCCACTGAGTTGATTGACCTTCATTCAGGCACTGAGTAACAGAAGGGGTGTACACACACACACACAACACAGATGAAAAGGTAAACAGACAAGGCACCAAGACACCAGAAGGAGTGCAAGCCCCAATCTGTGAAAGATTAACGCACCGCATTATCAGCACCTTGTCTGGCATGTATTAGTAATCTCCCTCTCCTCTCTGTCCGTCTCCGTTACCGACTGCTGAAAGGGTTTGCCTCAAAAGAGGATTCCCCCCCCCCCCCCCTCTCTCTCTCTCTCTCTCCTGACACCACTCCCAAATCCTACTGATAGGAGGAGGAGGAGAGAGGTATGAAGAATTGTAAGAGACAGAAGGAGAGGAGGAGAGACAGAGGATTGCAGGAGGCAGGGCGGACCAAGCAGGAATGAAGGAGGGAAGGAAGGAAGGAAGGAAGAGGATGCAGGGTGGAGGGAGAAATAGAGAGAGAGAGGGGGAAAGACAGGGAGAAAAAAAGAGAGAGGGTAGAGAGAGACAGAAAGAGTCACCAGAAGTTGTTCTATTAATAGCCGAGCTCTGGCTCTATAGCGTTAATTCCCCCTTTGAGGCTTTAAAGAAGAGCCGTTTCTCCTCTCTTTTGTGTATCAGTCTCTCTCAGTCACACACACACACACACACACACACAGACTGACACACACACTCACACAAATACACTCTTCTCCAACTGCACTGTTTTCATGGGGGATTCTGGAAATCTTGTCAAGTGAATAGGATTGAAGTCGCTGTGTATATGTCTGAGTGTGTGTGTGCATGTGTGTGTGTGTGTATGTGTGTATCTTGGGGGAATGTCTGCCGGTCTCTGTCAAAAAAAGAGAGTGACACCGACAGAGAATGGCAGGCAGGCGCACACACACACACACACACACACACACAGAGGTAGGGTAGGGGGAAGAGAAACAAGCTGTTGAACCCAGCCAAAGGCTTTGAGAGAACACGGCTAAAAATAACCCAACATCAGAACGGGATGAGAACAGGAGCACTGAATGTTCCAAAACACACACACACACACACACGCAAATACACACACACAAACAAACAGAGACACGGAAAGAGAGACGCAATGTGTCTGAAACTGCGTACTATCCACAGTTAACTTACTAAGTGTGATGTAAAATTACTATGAGTGTGTTTCCACTGCATAGTACAGTGTGTTGGTTTTGTGTGTGTGTGTGAGGTCGAATGTGTGCTGCTTTAGCCAGAGGGGGCAGCAGGGAGCCCTTGAGCAAGGCACTTAAACCCCCCCCCACCTTCCTCCAGTAGAGAACTGGTGGAGCTGGAAAAAGAGCAAGCATGTTCAGCTGACTTTCCTGAAATAAAGGTTGAAAAAAAACTCAGAGTATGCTGCCAAGTAATGTTTCGGATGATCGGATGATCGGATGATGAAGCAACAGTCCTACAAAGCCTGCTAGCCTGTTAGCCTGCTTGTGGTAATTTACCATAGAGGTTAGCGACACAGTTAGCTCGCAGTGTGCTTGGATTATGGTAGTTCACACTAGCTGTTAGCGTTGAGGTTGCAAATATGTCAGAATAAATCCAGGTGTATGTTAGTGCCTGCCTCTCTCCCCATGGAGAGAAAGGGATATAATTTGATTAATCACTTCTCAGACCAATTAAGTGCTTATGTGTATTACTGAGCAGGTCTATCTATGTATATTTGTTGGATTAAAGTTGTGCATGTTCCATGTATAATCTGATCATGTAATAAGGTCTTTTATTTTATATAAAAGAATATTTTCTTAATGTGTTCGACGCATGAAATTATTAAAAAGCTCAATAACATTTAAGTCTCATTTTGTGTGACAGGAGACAAAAATGAGTTTACTTTGTGATAATATTCCAATGCTCCTATACAGCAGTTTGACTGTAAAGAATACTTCCCGATGGCATCTAGGCTACCTCAGTACTACATCATGTAAGACGCTGGGAGTTAGCTGGCCAGGCACTAATATTTACCTCTGAGACAAACTTAAAATTCAGACATAGGGCTATATGGAGCAGTGGCCTCCATGGGCGAGCAGCTTCGCCTTCTTTTTGCTGTATTTGCTCCATAGTGTGGTACGTGATAAGCAATGTGGACAAAAAGTAATAGGGGATTTATCTGTAGTGGTGGTGAGGAGAGATAACTAGAGATAAAGGGTTTTACCAGAAGACAGACAGTAAAGGAGGGGGAAGATGCATTATGCAAAATAAGAAAAATTGTCAGGAATTGATAGCAGTGATATGCCAAATGTCAAGTGCTGACATGCAGGCTAATAAAATGTAGCCAAAATAACTAAGGCTTTATGTAATGTAACAAATATTTTATAGAATTCTAAATTATGTATACCCTTGAAAAAAGTAGTCTATATTGCTTTTCATCTGAGCTGTTTTATAGCTTGGCCTGGTCATGCAATGTCCTGTTTGACTATAATTCAATGTGAACTGTCCACTGATATTAGTATACTTCATCACTACTCGAGTGTGCAGCATGCATTACACATTCTCTGTGTGAGTATGTAGCGTGTTTGCATCTGATTTCAGACACACTCCCAGAGACTGAAGCACTCTCACCAGAGACACCAAAGCAATTTCTCCCTCTTTGTGCTACACACACACACACACACACACACACACTCTCACACACTCTCACACACGTGCGTTCCCTTGGGGTCCACTTGAAACAGACGTCTTCAGACAGTCAGCAGTAAGCCTTTTTTCCTCCCTGCTAGTCTAAACTCGGCCTATCTCTGCTATGCAGCCAGGGAGGGGCTTTCCCGCTCTGTTTGGACAGCAATAGACTTACCTACAATCACTTAAGACACAGGCCTCCCCACCCCATTAACAACGAGCTACACCCACTAGCAAGTCTATCAGGGCTGGAATCAAGGCAGCACAAATACCAGGAACAAACTGCTGTGTTTGAATCCTTAAATGTCCTTAAACCATTTTGAACCCGTGGAATATTTGAATCCTTTTAGTCTGATTTAATGGATTCCAATAAAGCATTTAATATGTGTACGATGTGTGTGAGAGAGACAGAGAGAAAGAGAAAGAGAAAGAAACAAAGGGAGGAATCACAGTTACATGACTAAAAACGCATACAGAGGGGAGAGAAATTAATATGTTGTGTCCCTGCCTTCTCCACAGCACAGTATCAAGTATTAAGCCTATATTCCTATTCATTACTGTATGAGGGAAATATTTGCACCACAACCTTGAGATAACTGAAATAATCTCTCAAGTACCACTTGCACACACTCCTATCCACACCCACATCTGCACACACCACTTACTCGCACTCCCACAGACACACACCTCCCACTCACACACCCACACACACACACACTCCCATGCAAACAAAGGAGGTCAGCCAAGGTGACCCAAAAGCTTGTGTCTGAAAAGAGGTGTCATAAAGTTTACATGGGCACCACACAAACACTAAACACACAGGAAAACAAGCACAATCATAAATACACAGTCTCTCTCCGGCTCTCTAATCTAACCCAGAGACACAGACACAAACAGAGACATAGACACACACACACACACACACTCTAGCCCAGAGAGAGCCAGTCAAAGTGGTGGTGCGGAGAACTACTCTAACACCACATCAATTTGTCATGTTAGTGTAACCTAGTTTTAAGGTTTGGCTAAAAATGGCCCAACACAAGATAATATCAAAGGACATGTGGGCTAGTAGCTTAGTCAGCTGGTAAAAAAGCTGCAACTGAGTAGAAAAGCCTGAAAATGCCCCCAATAGCAGCAGCATAGCCTAACTAAGCAACTGGACCAAAGGCTGTGAAAAGACTTCTGTTAAAAATGGCATGCAGGTCAGTCTAAAATGGCCCTAGAGAGGCCTAACCAAGGTGAGAAAATAACACCAGACACCAGCTAAATGACCAATTTTGGCTGTGGTTTGTAGGTTTGTCTGCTCTTCCTGCCACTTTGGCAAGTAATCAACATCTTTTGGAGGTGCTAATGTAGTGTAAAAAATCTAGCTGGTGGGTAAAATAGGGACACTAGCTGATGAATGTTGGGCGATGAACCAGCCACTGTGGCCTATGAATAAGAAAAGATTATTTTTTTCTGGGCCTAACTATTATTAAATCAGCACTGTGTCATTCTGAAATAGACTGGACTGTAGAATAAGAAGTCCTCTAAGGGTGGTGATGCATGAGCAATGTAGATGGGCAACGCTCCTAGCAACAAACAATAAAGCAAGCCAAAAGGTCAAAAAAACATTCAAATGTATCCTGGCAACAAAATGTTTCTGTGTGATCAAAGCAACAAAACTGAGGCTACTCCATGGACAACAATAACTTGCTATTGGCTGATCTTTGATGACAGGTGATGTCATCACCTGTTGTACTGCACCAAAGACCAGCCAATAGCAGATGGCCAGTTCTGTACTCTATTTCACCATTTGATGTCAGGTTTCAACACAGATTTGGGTTTGGGGTTTAGTTACTCTTGATTAATGTGATACTTTATTGATCCCCATAGGGAAATCCTCTTTTCTCTTGCCCGCCATGCCTCCACAGGGAGGTCAGAGGTCAGCTACAGCGACCGCAACCCTGGAGCTGGTGGGGATTAAATGTCTTGCTCAGAGACACTTCAGCAGGGAGGATGCTTGCTGACACAGGAGCTTGAGCCCAAATTCCCCCAGTTAAAGAGTAGTTTCCCAACTCACTGCACCCAAAGTGTTGCCCTCTACCTCACTGTCTAAACAGCTAGGCCTTATTCAGTGTCACCAAGTCTTCTTGACTCATCCACCCTGAAGTCTGTGACCACAACTCGGCCACCACTCTCTCCTCGGGGTTAGTCCACCCTCTACTCAACTCTTCCCGCTTCCTCTCACTCACCGCCCTTAAGACATGCTCGACAAACAGCGAGCTCAACTGGATAAATAAAGGTTACAAAAATGGGTAGCGCCATTGCTATGGCTGCAGCCGATTTCACCATCCAACTTCCCCTGTCAATTTAACTCCATTTAACACGAGCCAGTTGGCTGGTGGCTGGTTTGCTGCCATGACAACAGAGTGTAGGCAGAGGGGAAACTAGACTTGAGTTTAAATGTCACAACTTCTCTCTAACAGCTATAAGACGGCGAAACAAACAGCGCTTCAATGATGCCAAAGCAGAAAGAAGTGGTCTCTTCTGTGGCGGTGTGTGTGTGTGTGTGTGTGTGTGTGTGTGTGTGTGTGTGTGTGTAGCAAGCACTTGACCGCTTATGAAAACTGGATAAAGCACATAATACCGCTCACCTTGACAACATGCAAACTGAGAGCGAGTGTACACACATACGGCCACAGACATATTCAAACATTTTAACTTCCCCATCTGATATGAATCATCTGACCAATAGACTTGTGTGACAATAATCTCAATAGATGCAAGAGCTTTTGAAAGAAGATGGGAGGGAGTCATCATCTCTGCCAGTGAGTCACAAGCCTGGGGTAATTGAGGTGGACAGTCCCAATCATGAGACTAAATGGCTTTAAAACGCCATTTATTTTCTCCAATGGTGCGTGAATGTCATGGCTGCTCCGGCGAGTAGCCTCCCCAAAAATCCTAGAGCGCTCGCTGCCGGGCGGCTCCACGCTGGCAGCGCTGAAAGACTTCTGCAAGGGTTATTCGGTTATTGGGTCTGGATGCAAATACCGCCGGTGATATCATTCACAGCTTGCTGTCAGACAGCCACAGCTGCTTGCGGTGAATTTGTGCCGAGGTAAGCCAAGGGGAGAGAAAGAGAGAAAATGAGGTGGGGTGGTGCTGAGGGAGGGAGGGGGGGGGGCTGACTGTGAGAAATTGAGGCACTCAAAGGAAAACAGGAAAAAAAAAAGTTTGAGACAACATAGCCTAGGTTTATAGGTCTCTTCCCATAGCCTACCAAAGGTTTCTCCCTTACCCTTGATAAATGGTTCTGCAGGAACACAATTCACTAACTGGTGGACTGGTTAGCTGACTATAGTATCTGACTGACAGGCTACTTGGCTGACTGGCTAGTTGGCTGACTGGCTGGCAGCCTGAGTCACTGACTGTCCCCTTAGTAGAGCTGAACAATTAATCAAAAACAAAACAAATGAAATCGCAATATGAACTTCTGTAATTTCCAAATTGCAGAAGCTGCATTTAATTGCTTAAGAAAGAGTGGAGGTTGTGTGGATTTCTAAACAAGGTAATTTAGTGCTTTGGGTAATCTTTGGTCCATGAATGAAAAGTGCAATATTGATGAAAACCTTTCATCATACTCAAACTCAGTAAATCTTGCACACTGGCATCTATTTTTTTTTTTTTTACAAAATCACTTTTCATTAAACAATTTTAAAGTTCTAAAAAATGTATGACAAGAAAAACTTGATGATATGAATCACAGTTTAAATCGCAATTGCAATATTCTGTCAAACAATCGCAATTCGATTTCTTGTCAGTATCTTTCAGACCTGCCCCCTAGCTTTCCCAGCTGTTGACTGAGTGGGTGAATGACTGACTAACTACCTTACCAACTGCCTGCTTGTGTTCATTACTGACTGGTTGATCGACTGACTAGCTGGCTGGCTGGCTGGCTGACTAACCAACGGCCAGCCAGCATTCCCAGATTGATAATTGACTAGGCTAATTGACTAAATTACCGACTGACTGACAACCAAACCAATTACCTGCCTCTATTCCTAGCCGACTGCCCTCCTTCCTCATGACATCAACACAATGAACCTGACAGCCCAACAACAGGCTTACACCTTCAAGGTAAAATTCATCCAATGGACAAATAACGTGACGATCAGGCCTTCATGTGATTCGCCCTTTCGCTGACGGCGGAGCTTTCCCCCTACGGCACTGTGGTCGTTGCTCTCACAGGGAAATCAATAGCCTACAATGATTAAGCGAGACGCGGTGTATAGGCTGTGAAGGTCTGGCCAAGTTCACAAAGGAGCGGTGACAATACGTGGCTGCTGGTGAACGTCAGCAGCTGAGTCTTGTGAGCGAGCAGGAGCTGACGACTGGAGACGGATGTGAGGCGGCCAAGCTGACACATGGATCGAACATGTGCAGCCTCTACACTTAAAATAACTTTTCCCAGAAGCAGTGCAGACCATTTTGTCCCACTGAATTATAGAAAAAACACTACTATTAAGCTTATGTGTTTGTTGTTAGTCCTTATGAATTTATCCAGTCATGCTTCTGTTGTCCCACTTGCATCATTTCCACCTTCAATATGACTCAGTTTAGTTCCAATGGGCTTTACTGGCATTGCACAGCCTAATCCATTGTCCATATAGTCACAAAATAATCAATCAAAAAAAAAAAAAAAACAACAATCTAGAGAATTAACATGAACAATTCAGAAACTGCTGCATGTGGAGCTCACTTGACTACTCTTTCCAAAGGTGCAAGAGGATGCTACATGTTGACACTGACTCCTCTCCAAAGACACCCTACACTTCAATTTGTTATGGGAAAATAAAGGCTGCATTATGAGGAAATGTGTTTGATATTTTCTAACTATCTGTGCAATTTCAGAGAATCTGTCTCCATCTCTCATTGGAAGCAGAGAGAACACAGTCTGTCCTTCTTGGGCAGCCAGGTCTGATGGGAAAAGTTGATTTTAGGGCTAGGCTGCACTCAAAAGAGTTGTGTATTTTGTCAAGGATTGCAATGATGTTTGTATTGACTACCATCACCACCACCACCATCATCATCATTATCACTAATGGCCTACTTGCCTTCACAATTCATGAAATGGTGTTCACAGACTGCAGGTGGGTTATAACTGTCAAGAAGAATCAATGTAAAATCCACATACTCCTTTGAATGTCTTACTGCTGGAATCACTGACATTCTCCAACCAGCCAGGCGGTGTATGGAGGAATGTGTGTTGCAGAGCTTCAGCACTGAAAGCCCAGGACCGGTATGTCTGCTTTTGAAGCCCTTGCGGTTGACAACACAGCTACAGTCATACTCACAATCAAGATGTTTCTTCTTGGGTCCGCTGACTTCATGTGTGGTGGCTTTACAGACAGCCTTGCTGATAGCCGACCCGGTCATGCTGTGCTGCGCTGCTGCGATCCGATCCGTGATAGATTGGCCCGACATTCTTTCTCTCTTTGCCTTTCCCCAATCAGCTAAAATAGCACAATAATGATCCGATCAATGGATCACTCCCTGCGGGATAGCTGAACGTGACTTCACTGTCAAGTGGAGGTAAGGGGGGCAAACAGGCACCCTTTGGTTTTTTTAGGTGCGCTACAGTTAATGTACAAAACTTGTGCAGTCTCGTCTGCAGTAATGTCAGGTCACAGGTGGCAAAAATCTGGAGGTACAAGAATTTCGGTTTATCAGCTTGGCATGAGAATGAAACCCACAATTACCAGCTAAAATGCGGTTTTGCTCAGTAACTGAATTGTTTGGCAACAATTTATTCGGAATAACTATCTATCTAGTAAACAAAAGACAACGACACTAATCTAAGCTAGTTTGTGTTAGCTAATGTTTCCGTTGCAGTATTCGAACCAGGAAAGAGTCCCACTGTGGAATTTGTAAACACTGGAAATCACTTTCTGGCCACAAATAAACATAGCTAACTGGCTGGTTAGCAACCTGGACGCCTTGCTTGGGATCACCGAAGAGACAAGTCCGCTCGGGGAAAAAAATGAATCCGTATGAAATCACAGTTTGGCCAACATTAACAACAATCTATATGCAATCCAAAAAAAAATCCGAGTTCCTCCACGTCAACTTGCCGTCGTTAGCTTGGCAGCTAGCTGTTAGCTATCACAGGTTGCTTGGCAAAGTGTGTGTTAAAACCTCCCCCGGGCAAGAAAGTCACTTAGATTTGAGCAGCACATTGTTTAAAGTAAACAGAACGACACTCTGAAACTGACAGCCCTGACAGGTGCAGTTTCCCCGGACGAGAAAAGACGCGAGGACCCGTTAACGTTAGCCTGGTAGCTAGCCAGGTTAGCTAGCCTGTTAGCCAGTCAGCCCAGCCAGCGAACGCTTCTAGCCTGTGACTGAACAGCCGAACCGGCGGATCCGTTAAAAATGACAGCTCCGTCCGTTATGTTATTTTCCTTCACGGTCCTAAATCTCAGTAAGTGCTGTCCTCGGCTGCCGCCTCCACATTATCGGCTCGTTTCACCGACAGTACTGTCCCGCTGTCTGAAAAGTCTCGCCAGTAGCTCCTTACGCCGCTTACGGACTGACTGTCTGCCTGCTTCTCTACCGGACAAAATGGCAGCGTAAAAAATCAGCTGATCTCAGAACTATGCTGCCTTCAAGTGCCCCTCGTAAGATTCGAATCTATGAGCTTTAAATATGACTTTTCGCGAATTCAAATGCTTTTGGTCAGAAATAATAACAAATCCGACCTTGTCAAGAAAGACAATTTTGGTAGCTGTTTTTTATTTTAGAAACCAAGTAGTACAGAGCCGCTCTGTGCTACAGCGGTAGAAGAAAGAGCAGAAATGCGCATCAAGCACGTATTTGCTGTTTTAATTGATTTATCCAAACGTTATGCTAGAATTTAAACGAGTGAAATAAAAACATTCAACGGTGCAAATCATTTACATACAACTCCAAACAGTAGCAAAAACTATGATAAAATACATCACTTTTAGCATCAATTGTTGACACGGTGTCCATGCTCTCCATCCCCCTAAACGTCACATCTCGGCAACCCGGGTACCATAAAACAAAATCCATTTAGGACTTCGCTGAGTATGTTATGTATGCTTTAACCGCAATATTTCCGACAGCACTCGAAGGAAGCAATGGTCCATTGGCGGAGACCCGAGGGGTGCGTGTAGCGTTTAAGGTGGCATGGATGCAATTGTAACGGAATTTATGAAGCAAATGCCTCAAATTTCATCTCTATTTGGATTATACGGTCGCTTCTACCACTATGATATAACAAATTGACCTCTAGTTCGGTGTACTCATTTAATTAAAGCATTTTTATGTGTCGTTTTAATCCAAATTTAAGGTCGTATTAAATTATTTCTCAGACGCCGTGTCCTTGTTTGACTCCAGACTATGGAACATAGTGTGCTGAAAATCTGTGGGAACCGCTCATGCTGCACAGTAGGTATCACACCGGATCTGTGAGCTGAATAAATCAACTGCAGGCGGCTGCAGACCAGACTCTTCCACACCTATGGATGTAATTAGATACTCGGCTGCTGTTCCCAGTCATAACTTGTTCACATTTATTACAGTTGCATAGATGCAAGTGGGCTTTTATAATGCAATAAACCTATATAGAATCCTATTTTGGGTGTGCATGCCTTTCATTAGTGTGTGTGTGTGTGTGAGAGAGAGAGAGCGTGAGAGAGAGAGACAGAGAGAGGTTGAGTGATATCATAACTCACTGATGTAGTGCCTGATGATGGAGTGTGTGTGTGTGTATATATGTGTGTGTGTGTGTGTGTGTTGGCTCAGCCTGCAGCCCCTGGGGTGTAGTCTCAGGCGGTTTCTGTTCGGTTTACAGAACTAGCAGATTCCCATCAGGGTGGGAAATACAGTCGGCTGCACTCGTTTCCTCCGCTGACCCCAGTAGCAGGTGAATTCATGCAGCAATCCAATAGCAAAGACCATCCAAAATATGCCTAGTCTGTGTGTGTGTGTGTGTGTGTGTGTGTACTCCACCTATTAGATGACAGTAAGAGTTTTCAGTCAAAGCTGCAGCAGCTGTCAGCCTAACTGTATTTCTCTGTCTCTGTCATCATAGTAACCACAGAGAGGGCGTGTGTGTGTGTGTGTGTGTGTGTGTGTGGGAGGGCACGTAGAAATGAAGAAATAGGAAATGGAAGTGGTTAGTGTTGCAGAGATCAGTGCTCAGTTCCCAGTGTTTTTTTTTTGTTTTCTTTTTTACGTTTAGTGTCACAGCCGAACGTAAACCAACATGTACTGAAGGAAAACAGCCTCTCACAATTGAGTTTAACCTATAACAGCTTCACCATTGGGATGAATCAGTTGTTCCTCATTGAGATAGATGATTAGCAATTATGTTTTTGTTGCAATTACGGTCTAAAGGCTTGTTGGAGATTTGGCCTTCACGTCATAATTAATAGACACATGAGATATGCAATAAAAGAAGCAAAAACATGACTTTATATAAGGAGCATATACAGCAATTTAATTCATTAATTTTCTCTACCCGCTTAATCCTTTTCAGGGTCATGGGCGGCTGCAGCCTATCCCAGCATGCATTGCGCAGAGTACAGGGAGAATCCTCGGACAGGTTGCCGCTCCATCACAGAGCTAACACACATAGACAGACGCTCCCACCCACACCTACAGGCAGATTCAGAGTCTCCATGCCACCTGAGCTGCATGTAATTGGAGGAAACCGGGGCGCCAAGAGGAAACTCCACTCGGAAACGACCCGGGCCGGGAATCAAACCCACCTCCTTTTTGCTGACACACATCCTACATCCAGCTTATATGGCAGACTCATGACTCCCTCTCTCTCCTTCAGTTGGACTCTGTTGCCATCTGCAGGCAGAAGGGCAGAACTCCCTGATTTCCATGGCAACTGCGTGGATGCAGGAGCCCGTAGCCCCTGGCAACAGGCTCCCAGACTAGGCTTGCTCCGTCCTGTGAGAGTTCTATCAGCGGCTGTCAATCACGGATGAGGAGTTGCCTTGCCCGAGGCGAATGTGCCCAGACAGATATGAATAAATCCATTATCACACTATTGAAGGGGGGAGCGGGGTCAGATGAAAAGAGTCACAGAGGCGAAGACAGAGGACAGAGGGATCAAGGTGCAGACTGTAGCAATAATGTCAGAGAGGATCGTTTTTACTGGGATTATGGAGTGAGCTGTAATGACAGTGAGGAAGACCCTTGTGGGTGTAATGGCTTTTATACAGTGGTTACCAATACATGTGTGCTGTCTGAAAAGTTTCCTCCAAAGTAGTGTGCGTTCATGAGAAGAAAAACAAAACAAAAAAAAGCAAGCGAGATCACAAACCTGCTCTCTGGTTGCCACAGGATTTAGTGCATCTATAAACAAAGCAATAAAACAAGGCATTATGGGAATTATCAACTACTTTGACCAGTCGGACAGTGTAAAGTCTATTAATATGCTGTTAGTAACTCGTCTGACTGCCGCACAACCCATAGATTTTTCCTCCCTGTCAGTCACTTCAGGTTCATGTCAGGTAGAATCTCCAAGAGCTGGTAAAAATCCATCAGGTTTCAGAAGAGTCTGAGTGATTAAAAGGTAGCTGGTAAATAATTAGGTTGCTGCAGACTTGGAATCAGTGTAAATCAATGGAAGGGCTGTCAACATGTGTTTTTTTTTTTCACTCATTCATGTTCTGTTCCTCAGCGTTCTAGAATGTTCTTAGAGCAACATGTGTGTGTTCTAGTGCATGCATTCCATGTGTGACTGTGCATGTGTGTGTGTGTGTGTGTGTGTGTGTGTGTATAATTGCAGGCTAAAATATGAAATGCTGCTGCAAAGCCTTCTGCCTGTTAATGAATCTCTCAGATTACTTATTCATTCATTGAGCTTTTAAGAGATGTGAAGCTGTTGAATTATGAGACTGATAAAATTTAATTGGATCTGTTAAGATGCAAACTTGATAGCCTACTTCTCGCGGAGCCGCTCGGTCTATTACTATTCAGCTGCGGACGGAAGATGAAGTGACTCATCTTTCATTTAAAATATTTTCTTTCTTATTTATTCAAAGACACGGATACAGACAGTATGAAGAGTCTTGAGAGCGTAGTCTCCCTTAGTACTGTGTAGAATATATACAGGATGTATTACAAATAGAATACAACAGAACATAAAAGAATAGAATAAAATATATAACAAGAGTGTATAAAAGATATATTGAGAAAGAAAGGAGATACCGTGTGTTTGTATGTTCAATTCATTTTTGCACATGTAGTATATTTTTAGCTCAATGTGATACATTTGTTCACAGGTTTCATGTGTGATGAAAGTGTCACATGTTAAAGATTTTCATAATTCACACTCTGTTTGATCTTCACATGTTAAAACCACTTGTGAAAACTGAGCTTTTAGTCTAACAAACATATCGCTCAAGTAGTTCATAGGTGGAATTTGCAGGGACAGGGATTAGGGCTAGGGTCACATGTGAAAACGCTAAATACATATACATATATATATGTAACATACAAACTCACATGTAAACCACGTGAACGTTTTGTGTCGCATGTTTTGACTTGAGTACATGTGACACATTTGGTTTAAAGCAGTGGTGGAAGAAATATTCAGATCTTTGACTTAAGTAAAAGTAGCAATACCACAGTGTAAAAATACTTTGTTACAAGTAAAAGTCCTGCATTCAAAATCTTACTTAAGTCAAAGTACAAAAGTATTAGCATCAAAATGTACTTAAAGTAGCAAAAGTAAAAGTAGTCATTATGCAGAATGGCCCATTTCAGAATCATATATATCATGTTATTGGACTGTAATTATTGATGCATTAATGTGTTCATCAGCTTTAATGTTGCAGCTGGTAAAGGTGGAGCTAATTTTAATTACTTTATATACTGCTGGGTACCTTAACCTATAAAAATATATCACAATTTATTAATTGATTTATAATTTGTATTAATAATCTAAATCTGCAAAGTAACTAGTAACTAAAGCTGTCAAATAAATGTAGTGGAGTAAAAAGTACAATATTTCACTCTGAAATGTAATGGAGTAGAAGTATAAAGTAGCATGAAATGGAAATACTCAAGTAAAGTACAAGTACCTCTAAATTGTACTTAAGTACAGTACTTGAGTAAATGCACTTAGTTACATTCCACCACTGGTTTAAAGTTCCTTCTCAAATGTGAAAAGAGGAAATTCACAGGCGAGAACAGTTCTTCACGTGTGCAATGCTAAACTTCACATGTTGAATTCCGATTCACATGTGACAGTTTTTTACTTCAAATGTGAAAAAAGTTTTTTTCCCCGCTTTGTCACCTCTCATTATATGTATTTGACAGTATTTGTTGAGTGTGAAAAATTAATTCTAGATCTGAAGAGTGGCATTTCCCATTTCACATGTGAACAATGTATTCATATTCACATTATAGTTTTTACTTCAAATGTGAAAATTTCAATTCACAGGTGAAAAGTGGGTTTTTTTCCCCACACACGTGAACATGTTTTCTGTCATTACATGTGACAGAATTTGTTTAATGTGAAAAATGTATTCCAGTTGTGAAGAGTGACATTTCCCATTTCACATGTGAACAGTGTTGTATTGTGTTTATTTTCCTCCTTCCCGTTTTTTTTTCTCCTTTTCATGTGAACATGTTTTCTCACGCTGCCACCTGTCATTACGTGATGTGACAGTATTTGTTTATTGTGGAAAAAAGAATTTCATTTCACAGACAGTTCACAGGTGAAAAATGTAATTTTCACATGTGAAGCAGGAAATTTCCCAGGTGACTTTTTTTTTTTTTTTTTTACGGCACATGAGTCATATTCGACCTCACACCATCCCAGACAAGGTTTCTGATTCGGAGCCGACGGCGATGGGCTGGCAGCAGCCGACGCAGACGTATCTGAGGACACACAGGTAGACACAGCCGGACACGACCGCCGTCAGGCCCAGCAGCAGGAGGCTAATGAGGGACTGGGGGCTCGGGATGGAGTCGTCACCGGAGGTCTGGGCTGGAAGAAAGAGGAGGAAAAAGTCAGAAAAGAGAAAGAGAGAGAGAAAGAGAGAGAGACCTTATAGGTGCTGACAGGAGGTTATGCAAGGTGCTTTTAATGATGCACAAGGCCTGCTGGGACCTGCTGCCTTTACCTTTCACAAATATAGCACAGAGTTTAGCAAGGGATTAACTAAAACTGATACTGGATAGCAAGCCAAAACAAGAGTAAAATAAGGTATTGAGAGAGAGAGAGAGAGAGAGAGAGAGAGAGATTGGTGGTTCAGTGACCACCAATTGGCAATCGAAACAGGAAGACATACATAAGAAATTATGGCAACCAAAAGAAAACAGAACATGTGGTCACTGTGCGACAGGTGAGGTCGAGACGGAGATGCACTTCCTCCTAAAATGTGAAAAATTCAAACCAGCCGGAGAAATGTTCCTTAACAAACTCCCAAGCATCCGAATTCACAACTTCAAAGAGCTGGATGACAAGCCCAGACTGGGAGAAGGAAACACAGTGAGTGACCAACACATACGCACATACACAAGGTCTGTTCTCATCTCGCTGATGACTCTCTCTCTCCCTCACACACACACACACACACACACACACACACACACAGTCTTACTTATGCCACTTTTGGGGTATTTACATAGACTTACATTCATTTCCTGGAGACTTACCCTAACCATAACCATAACCACTACTTGCCTAAATCTAACCCTTACCCTAACCTTAACCTAACCCTAACCTTAACCACTGACCCAAAAATCTGCTTTTTACCAATTGGGGACACGGCTTTTGTCCCCAATCGCACAAGCCGTCCCCAATCAACTGGTCTTAAGTCTGGTTTGTGTCCCTGAAAGTGACTTAAGTCGTACCCACACACACACTCTCTTTCTCTCTCTCTCTGTACCGTCATGCGTTGGCAACATTGTTTGTAAATTTTCATGCCAATAAAGCAAATTGAATTGAATTGAATTGAACTGAATTGAGAGAGAGAGAGAGAGAGAGAGAGAGAGAGAGAGAGAGACAAGGTGTGGAAAGAAAGAGGAGGAGATATAGGGGGTATAGAAAGAAGGAACGCAAGGACATTTTCTTAAATGTTAACATATACAGGAATGAAAAAAGTGGACAAAACAAGAAAGATAATTCATAAAGATTCATAAAAATCAACCTAGTTACCACAGTTTTAGGTTTTATAGCATGGTTGAAACGATCGAGGTGGAAACTACCTGTTGTATACCGACGCACTGGACGGCGCTCACCTCTGCCAGACTGTAGAATCAGCAGCAGAGCGATGGAAATCCTGACAGCAGTGAGCTGCATGATGAACATCTGGACTGGATTTACTGGGAAGACAGGAATTATTGGACAGGGTTGGTTTGGAAAAGTTACATTCAAATAATTGATTGCATTCTTATAATTCAATAACAAAATCCACTGGCTTATTCAAACTCAGCCTGATTATGAACACAAGCATGATCTGCCAAACATGATCGAATTAATTTCAATCACTTTAGGAATTGTTATGCCCCAACATTTACAAAATATTAAGATTAACAGACTGATTCTGATTTACACACAGAGTTTGAATGGTGTTTTTTAATATTATAATAATCCCAAACCACTGCTAACTGATATTCCAAGCTTTCTAAAGTAATGTCCATGGTCTATAAAATAGAATACAATAATAGAATAGAATAAAATACCTGCTTATCTTCAAATATAAATCAGAGTAATCATATAATGAAAGCCATGTAATGAACTGACCTGTAGGTAACAGAGAACAGAGGTATGAGTAACATAATATCTGCCATTTTACACCTATTTATGATGTAATGTAGAGGTGTGAGAAAGAGGATCAGTCTATTGAAAATACAAAATTAGAGAAAGAAGAGAAAGAATTGACCCACTGATGATACAAAAGATTTTTTTTTGAAAGAAAATGATCCTCTTAATAACTTAACAAAGTAAAATAGAGGTCTGCAAGGAAATTAACTTCTGATGATGTAAAATTGGGGTTTGAGAAAGGAAATTAACCTCTTGAAAACATAACATGAGCAAGTGATAACACGAACATAAAGTATTTTTGCTAAAGAAAATAAGGAAAAAGGAATAAAAATAAAAGGATTTTCCATTACTGTCCCAACTCACAGAGTAATATGTAAAACTCCTCTTGGAAGCAACAGGTCTCTCATCAAAAAAACAAACAAAAAAAACACACAGGAATAATCCTTTCACTCTTCTTCAAAGGACTCCGAGGGAAAACAAGAAAACAAATTCAGAGGAGAGATGTTTCAGATTTCCTCTCACCTAAACTAATTACCAACAATCGGCCCCTATCATTAATGCTGGCGAGCCTTGAGCAGAATCCCCCTCTACTCTGTGCTCTTTCTTCTTCTTCTTCTTGCAGTGCTTTTGCGATCCGCGTCTCTGCTCCTCTGATAACACACACTGCATCTGGATGATCGGAGAGAACAGGAGCACCGAGGAAACAGCAGGGGATGTGAGAGAAAGAGAGAGAGAAAGAGAGACAGGCTGACAACGTCTAAAAATAGAGGTCAGTGGGGAAATAACCATGTATAGAGCTGCAACATATTCCACTCAAGGGAGATGACAGAAAGGTAAAAGAAAGCAGGAGAGGACAGAGAGACGGAGAGAAAGATCTGTGCTGCACAATCAAGTGTGATTGAATCTTTACTTTCCAAAATAGGAATGACTGAACGGTTATACACACTGACTGCAGCCACTCTCTAAGTATTTGGCCATATTGTGCACAGACATTTTTTTTCACTTTTGAAGAAAGTCACAGCTTGTTGCTCCCTCTAGTGGTTCAAATCGGCCTGCAGAGTTTGGATTTCGAAAGATGACAGATATGGGCGTTACCCTGCTGAAGTCTCTGCTAACAGGCCTCGCTCTGATATAAAGGATCTTTTGGGGCATTTTCGATTTATTTGATACTTTTACAGTAGAGAGAGGCAGGAAAGATGGGATTGGGTGTCCCAGGTACAACTCCAACCGAGGACGTTGCAGTTACTCGTTTCGATCTCATGCCAAGAAACTGCCAAACTGCAGTATGCTGTGTCTTGCAGTGGTACATGTTTCTGAACATATGTTACTTTCATGAGTAAATCTGAAAAAATCTGCATATTCTGCATAAACGCTCTAGCATTAGACTGTAAATTCATACATGTATAAACTGTAAACATCTGATACTCCGTAAGTCTCTTGTCAACAGAGTGAGAATTCTTTCAGTTTCATTGGAGCTTTGGATTAGCATGATAAAGACACTAGCTTTACTCTTCAGTACTGTATGATGTATTTGTTGTATTCTTATCTGTATAATATTGTTTATTGTTGAATTGACCCAATTTGCGCCATTGAGGATCACTGAAGCTTCTTCTTATGTAATGTTATGCTATGTCATGTTGTGCTATAATATCTTCTCTTCTCTTTTCTTATCATGTTATATAGGGTGGACAAGAGGTGGCATCACATTAATTATATTTCAAAGCAATGCGTAAACCTAAAACCAAGACCTGGGATGAAAAATGAAGTGCAGAGCAACCATTCAAAATGCCTCCTCATTGCTTAACTACTTGCTATGTTGCAATATGGACAGATATGGAGATTGGCTCATTGGTCGACTAGACACCAAAGTCATTCATGTGTCCCCAGTAGAAAATTTGCTCCACTGCTACATGCTAACACTTTAGCATACACTATGTTGAGTGCAACTAGATGAGAACTTGTAGCCACTCTAAAGCAAAATTGTAATTGTAAAGCAATATTGGTAAAATGTACTCAAAATATGATGCAAAATAACTGTTTTGCGCTAGCTGGAACTATTTTCCCTGTTTCCATAGGAAATTAAGGTGGTGGGAGACTGTGTGCAGCTAAAAATCACTGCACAGCGGATGAATACGTGGATGCTCACGTGAAATAGACCCAGGTACAGCAGCTGTATTGAGTTACTGATATTTTTATCTTTAAAATATATGAATGTACAGACCCGCTGACAACATAATACTGAAAGGTCAGAGTTCTTATTTTAGGTAATGCTATGTTGCCTACTATCACTCAAAATAGTGAATGGTAAAGTGTTAGCATGCAGCACAGAGCCAGTGATCTACCGGGGACACATGGATAATTTTGGTGTCTATGTTGATCTAAATTAGTGTTTTCCTTACCTGCAAGGCACTTATCCCCTCTTGCTTCAGTGGAGCTTCTCAATAGCCGGTTGCACAAGATTATGGTTGTACTGGGCAGCAACCAGGTGTGAAAGCAGGCTGTTCTATGAATGTGAAGCAGGGTGATTAGGAAAGAGAGCTTTCATGCTCAGCAAAGAGAAGCCAGAGAAAATAAAGGGTATTTGTGTACAGAGTCTGATTCTTAAGGCACTTCAGCTGCTAATGCATTTTCTGGCACGGTTAGTGGGAATATACAGGCGGGTGGGAGTAAAATTATAGAGCATTACCCATCAGGATGGATGGCAAGTGGGAACAGCCGAGCTGAGCAACACACACACACACACACACACACACACACACACTGCTCTTGACAATCTTCCATGTAATTAGGGCTGATGTGTGAGCTTTTAGCTGCAGAGCAAAACATACAGAGAACAGCAGGAACGTGAGAAAAAACAATAGAAAGGAAAATATAATTCATACAATGACAGTGATAACAGTAAGAATAAAAGGAGGAATTAAATCTTACTCCTAAGGTTATTCTCCTTGTTATTCCTGTGTTTATAAACTAACAGCGGTGAGTGAAAGCTGACAGAAGCAGAGGAAATATTAGACATGCGCGCTGATATTTCATATTTAAAGATATATGAAGGAAATTAAAGTAATGATTCAACCTATAGCCAATTCACTCTGTGTTTACACTGTCTGTTCTAAACAGCCGGTGTCTGGTAGCTCTTTTCCCGGGAAAAATCCTCTGGCGCACAGGAAGTGATGCGTTTTACGTTTCCGGTTTGTTTGGAATAAACAGAAGAAGAAGAAGAACTGGGCAGTTAGCATGAGCAGCGATAGCCACCATGACTGAACAGACAAAGAAAAGAGACACTCAAACTGCATCAACAGAAAGTCCAAGCTCCGCCCACACTGTTTGATTGACAGGTGATCTGTGGGAAGTGCAGTGCAGAAACACCACAGTGATGAGGCTGAGCAACAAAGATGGAGACAAAACAAAAAAACGAGGAACACAAGGATTACCACTTTAAGTCCTTGGTTGAAACATTAACAGTCTGGATCCTCTATAACTTTAGAGATACTATCATGGAAATATGAATTTTGCATTTTCCATTACCATACCATTAAGACAGACAGAGAGAGGGAGAATATGAGGGAGAGAGAGGGAAAGATGACACAAATGATCATCAAGTTGTATCAGGGATAACAGACACACACACAACCGGTCAAAAATACCAAATTGCAGTTTATTGAGAAAACAAGTCACAGTCACTTTTAAACAAAAACCTTAAGTGAAGCGTCATCAGCAGTGTGTTTGGTCTGGTGACGCCTGGCTGAGCTGTGGTTCCATTCTGACAAACTCAACACTTTTGCCCTGTGAAGACATTAGTGGGTGTGAAACGAGCCAAAAGCATCTTGTTACAGTTAAAATACGGCTCACTTATACTCAAGAAACACAGATAACCCTCCTTTAATTTATCTCATATAAAATAGCAATAATAAAGTACATGGTTTGATATTTACATTGCGTTACAGCTGCAACATCGCTGCTTCATAGCTAATTAGCACTTCATTTCCAGGCAAAATACTTCTCCCATTCACAAGGTTTGGAAGACTTTTTTTGTCCTATTTTAATTAGAAAATGTTTTGTTTTTTTCTCAAAGAGGAATAAGTACCATTTTCTGTTGTGCAAAAGCATGAAAGCAAAAAAGGAGCATCAACATGGTCGGACATGGGGACTTGATAAGAGACAGGATGTGAGATTAGAAATGAGGAAGTTAAATGTACGCAGCATATAGGCCACATTAATAACAATATGCATTGGTTCTGTAATTGAAGTTTCTGAATCTATTGTTTACCAATTGAAGGGTTTCATTCCAATATGCTGTGTATCTAAAAATTCATCTTTATTTCAAACACACAGACAATTCCATCCTAAAAAAAAAAAAATGCATTACTTTTTCCAAATGGTAGATATCACATGTATGGAATGATGCAGCTGATTTTTTCCCATATCTACTGTACAGTAATCACATTACTTTCGACATAATATGTGATTACTTAGTGGATTTCTCTGAAACATATGGAAAAAGGCATTTAGATTAAGAGACTATATAGACACAAACATTGTTTTGCACATAAGTAACAGCTGATAATACACACAGATGATGAGAGCTGAAGAGTTGAAAATAAATAGGATTTTTTGGTTCCCGTTTACCAATCGTTCTGTCCTTTAAAATGGGTAAAATCATGGCAATATCAAAAGAAAAAGAAACACAGGACAAAGTTATGCTTTTTTCAACTCAGTCGCTTTCTAAAAAATATTTTGTGTTTGCTAACTGCCCTTGAGCAAGGCATGAACCCCAAAACTGGTGCACGTTTCCTCTGAAGAAATGCATTTGAAAGGGGTTTTTGTGTGTGTGTGAGTGTGTGCGTGTGTGTGTATCTAGAGGGAAGGAAAGGATTCAAATTGATCTTACTACGTATAAATTATTCAACAGAGTAATCTTCTTCCTCATCCTCTTTAATCCTTCCCTCTCCTCCCACCGTCTCCTCCCACTGTCTCCCCGCCTTGGCCCCGCCCCCTCCCCTAGTCGTCCTCTCTGTCTCTGGGCTTGAGGGCGGGGCATCCCGAGCAGCCGGTCAGTCCCTTCTCCTTCATGTTGTAGTCGAAGCGCGGCAGCACCAGGACGCTGGCGTCCGCCTCGCCCCTGGCGGCGCCGCTCGCCGCCCGCTCCTCCTCCACCGTCATGATGTTCTCCACCAGGCACGTGATGGCCGCGTCGATGTTGGTGTTGTCCTGCAGAGAGAGAGAGAGAGAGGGGGAGGATAGAGAGAGAGAGAGAGAGGGAGAGAGGGAGAAAGAGACAGAGTTGAGTGAAGTTGAACCGGCCTTCATCTTATACACATAAGGCGACGGTTACATCGTCTACGCAAGCAGCACAAGGAGCATTTCTCACGTTCTTATGTAGCAAAATGTGCAGTTCTGAACACATACCAACAACCGTCGTAGTGTCCGACTTGTAAGTAGCTATACCAAAGCCTGCTGTCTGATCCCAGCCTCTAAGCAGCTCAGTGTGACAGCAGCCCAGCAGACTGCAGCGGGTCCTGTCATGGCTGATCAGAGGCGATACGATGAAGGAGGAAATTTCGACAAAAAATGTTGGAAATGCCTCTCTTCAGCTAAGTTCTGCGTGGGCAAAACGAGAGAAGAACATTCCCCATCTTGCATTCTCAGGCAATTTAAAGTACAGGCATACCATCATTTTTTTTTTTTAAACTTTTTCTTTCAGTTGCGATCGAGAATGTATAAAAGCAGTTCCTGTTCCTCTTCAGCAGCCATTTTTCCCACCGCACAGCTTGAAATGAGGCAAATTCTGGTCAGGCAGGCAGTCAGTCAGACACCTGTCGCTTCGTGAGATGATGCGCTTCGTCAGATGGCCTCTAGAGGGCGTCTTTGACTGTGAGATGCATTGTTTTCCATACAGAGGCACAAAATCAAGTTGGTCAGTGTATAGAAATTGATCTAAATCGATCTCTGATGTCACATCACGTCATGTTTGTCATGTGGAGATATACTGACAGTCGACCAGCAGCACTGAACTCAATCCACAATCTGCTCCAAACTCACCTGTGTTAGTAACAGGATTTGTAGACTGTAACACGTCTTCTGCTGCCCTACGAACTTTAGCAGTCTTATTACCATGTGGTATTTAAATATTGTTAGTGGAATTAGGTAATTGAACCGCGTCGCAGTGCTTCAGTGCATAGAATTGAACACACGCACCCTGGTCTGTACAGGATCTGTGCTTGTCACTGTAAATACCCGCAGAGGGTTTCGGGCTTCCCCCTTGTGGATAAGCAGGTTATAACGCTCAAGGAAGCCCATCGATGTGCGTGTACAATGTAAGTCGAGCGCTTGCATATGTACAAACATGTGTTGAAGAAAGCCTGCCTTGTGTTAACTTTGTACCAGGCCTTAGTCTCACAGATACACAGAATGAGAGGATGAAGCGTGAAAGAGAGGGATAGAGAAACAGAGAGAGAGACAGATGGAGAGTATAAAGAATCATTTTAGCAGCACTTAAAACAGCCAGGCTTCCAACGTGCGCTTTAGTCTCAAAAATAAACAAATTGAATAAGTAGATAAACAAAAATCCAGTTAACCTAACGCAACACATCTGCAACAATAAGATCCTTGTCCACAACCCTAAAGGGGGCAGAAGTCCCTCAGTTACACATAACAGTGTTTGAGCCTTGCTCCTGTCAATTAAAGCTGCACTGGGCCACTTCGCAAATAGCAGCGAGGGGAAAGCTTGAATTTTGACGATGTCGTTACCCAGAAATCATGTAAATATGAGAAAACACTCCTGCACACTTCTCAGACCTAAATTTCTTCTTCTTAGTGTTTGGTGGGAGCGGAGGTGAAGAGGTTCGGCCATCTTTCTCTCTGAGGTTTAGGGGCAAGTTTTGTATTTCGATTCGACACTTCCTGTGCCACAAAGAAAATTTCCCGCCACTGATCATATCTGACACCAAAATAATAGAAATAATATATTTGGGCAAATAGGGCAAATCTACAGTGTCTCAATTGGTGGGGATGGGATGCTCTTCACTGTTTTTGTGATTTAAACTTTTAAAAAAAAGCATCTTGCCGAGTGCAGCTTAAAAAAAAAAAAAGAGAAAGACTTGAATGGGTGTACAGGTAAAAGAGTGAAGGGAAGTGGAGGAGTGTGTGAAAGGGAGAGAGAGAGAAAAAGAGAGAGAGCGAGGTATTAAGAAATTCACAGAGAAAAAAATGCCGTGACATTTGTTTAAAGAGAGAATGAGGAAAGAGCGGAGAGGGAAGAGAGACAACAGATCAGAGTGTAAGATAATATTTGCATTCTGTGTCTGTGAGTGAGCAGTGTGGAGACGTGCACGCACACACACACACACACACACACACACACACACACACACATACACACAGACAATGAAGTTCCGAGTCATGACCATCATCATTTCAAACGCTAAAACTTCTGCTCTCTCTTTCTGTCCCTGTCATTCTCTCTCTCACTGTGTTTTAAGGGGCTGGTGAGAACAAGGGATGCACACACACACACACACACACACACACACACACACACACACACACACACACACACACACAGAACAGCATCTTACCTTGGCGGAGGTCTCGTACCAGCCGACGAAGCCGTGCTCTCTAGAGAAGCTCTCCAGTTTGGGCATTTTGGAGCACAAGCCCTGGCGCCGCTGGTCACACTTGTTAGCCAATAGGACGGCTGGAACCGGCCTCCCGTTGCCCAGGGCGACCTACCGCAACCAGGAAGTAGACAGTTGAGGAAACGCGACACCATTCCCTCACTGCTTCACTCATCCGTTCTTTTATTCAAGGAACGTGTGTTGAGTTTTGCTCCAAAATCAGATTTTTAACCCCCAAATGCATATATAATGTTTTGGAAATGAATTATTTAAAATTAAAATGCATTATATATCATTCCTCTATGTTTCCTCCATCCATCCCTCCTTCCATCAGTTCACACTGAGGTTGCCAGGTCTATGTTTTACCTGCTTTTAAAGAGCAGAGTGAAAGCTGGAGACCTTGGCCAAGTCTCTGACTCCCACACTCATCCACCGCTCTGTTCACTCGCCTACACACACTAAAGTAAAAATCCACCTTAACACACTTTAACACTGTTAACAAACAGCTACTGGTGATGTACTTTGCATTCCTGGGCTCATTTAGTTGTTTGCTGGTGTATTATTCTTATTCTTGTGGACAACTGGCCAAACAAGTTACGTCACGTCACACTGAGATATTTCCAGCAGCTACAATGGTTTGTAGCAGAAAATGTTTTAGCAATTTAAAACATCAATGGTAAACGTCAGGTTTTGGTGTCAGTCCCTCAGAATCCACAGTCCCCAGAGCTGCCATTTTGCACCGATGTTCAACAACGATACAGGGAGAAATCCATCGTAGAAGAGGCAGAGAGACCAGTTACTCCACCCACCGCAGCCTCAATAGACCAGAATGCAATGCAGCTACAAGACATGTTGAGTTTTGCATAAGGGGAGGAACTCTCACTTTTTCTCGACCGGCAACAACAGTAAGCGCTGCCGCTGTCGCTCGCTTCACCTTCACTAAGATCAGAGTAAAGTTAGTTTGATGTTGGATATCAAGACCCTCACTAACCTGTAAAGCAAACAAGTTAAAGCACTCTACTTCCTAACTTCTTCCCTCCCTCTCTTCCCCTCTCTCTCAGTTTACCTTGGAGTCCAGGTCTCCTTTCCACTTGAGGATGGCCTGAAACGTGGAGAGCCGGGTCATGTCGAAGACGACCAGCGCCCCCACTGCCTCTCTGTAGTACACACGAGTCATGTTGCCATAGCGTTCCTGACCTGGGAGCAAATAAATACAATTTTAAATAAAGGACAACAGACTAAATATAGTTTACATTATTTCTGCTGGGGGTTTTGTTCCTGCTATTAGTTGTTGATTTGCAAAAATTTCCCACACTGAGTGTGTGTGCAGTTTATCTAGACTGAACGATCCTTGTAGCACCGCAAATGTGACTTGAACAATAGGGAAGTGAGTAAACAGTTTAACTGTTGGAAAGGGCTTTGAAAGGGCAGTCACATATTGTTACTTTCTGGCCCAGCTGCAAAGCAGGAACTCCTCATAAGTTTCACCTGACAAGTTGATTAGATACCTAAAGCTAGTCTGAACTCTGAGATTAACTTTATTAGAGACATTATGCCTGAACTTAACTTAAAATAGAGACCAAAAAAAGACTTGTTTTGCGATCTTGAAGATGTAGGGAGTCTCAGTCTTTGTGGTTTGCCAGAAGGTGAAAACTGTTTTAATAATTAAAGTCACACAGAAATGAATCACCTTTTAAACTCATTTTAACTATCATACAATACACTTATTTGACAATTTATGCCACAAAAAAGAAAGGCAATCATTTTCTTGTATTTCTATATCAATAGGGCATTACTTTTACTTCCTGGAAAACAGAAAATCTTTAGTGGTGACATCCTCGTGTACCAGGAGGCATAAATATAAATTCTAGCCAATAAAACATCACAGATTTTTGAACAATCCCGCCCCTCTGCCCCTCCCATCAAATCAAACTGCCTTTCTCTCCCTAACTGACCTCCCATTGGTTTACACTTTTGAATAATCCCTCCCTGTGTTATGTCCCACCCCAACATCCTGTTTCAACAGGAAATACATCACATTAAGGAAGCAAGATGCTCTCAAAATTACGTTTCATTGTGGCTTTAAATTAAGTACAGGTATTTGAAGAGTTTCATTCCAAATTGAGATATGAGTGGCATGAAAATAAAACGCATTATAGATTGTTATTTAAGTTATTTGATATCTAAAGACCCTTTGCAACATTGTTTACCTGTGTAATACATTTGTCTAAATAATGTAATCGTTGATATTGATCAATGAACATTTCAGGTTTGGGAATGAACACTTAATTATCCTGGGAAAGTTGACTAAGCTCGCTTGCTCTTTTTCAGCGACACCCTGCATCACATTCATACAGTTCAACACATATAAATATTTAATTCCAAAATGAAATGTCTCAAATGAGATTTTGCGAAATGCATAAAATTTAATAATGTCCAAGTTGTTTTTCATACTGCTGACTTCCATCCTGTTAAAAATTATCTTCTGTGACTCAAACTGTAACTAAGAGTTGGGAAAACATGATACTGACATTCTGACTGAATAATGCTTCTATGAAAATCAATAGGATAATCAAAGACTTAATAGACTTACAGAGACTATTGGGTAAAATATAATTGTCTTAAACTGTCTGTGTGTGTGTGTGTGTGTGTGTGTGTGTGTGTGTGTGTGTGTGTGTGTGTGTGTGTGTGTGTGTGCGTAAATGAATATATATAAATAAGGTTCTATCCTGGAAACTAACTTCCCTCACATGATCCTAATATACCAGTGAATCAGCAAGAGAACATCTGGTACACTCACACACTCACACACACACACACACACACACACACACACTGGCACAAACACTGCACATGATCCCAATTGCAAGATACAAAAAAGACTCAGGCACACACGCTTATATTCCCAACCACATACACATACGCATGCATACACACTCTGCACACACAAGGACACACACACACAGAAGCATGCCAAGCAACACACACACGCACGCACACACACACACACACAAGCAGTCTCAGCATTGTCTCCTGACAGCAGACACTATCTTGTTCTTTCACTCACAGAGAGAGAGAGAGAGAGAGAGAGAGAGAGACAGAGAGGGATAGAGAGAGAGAGAGGGAGACAGAGTGAGAGAAGGAGAGAGACAGAGAGAGAGAGGGAGAGAGACAGAAAGAGGGGGAGAGAGACAGAGAGAGGGGGAGAGAGAGACAGAGAGGGAGAGGGTGAGAGAGAGATACAGAGAGAGACAGAGAGAGAGAGAGACACACACACAGAGAGACAGAGAGAGAGAGAGAGGCAGAGAGAGAGGGAGAGAGAGACAGAGAGAGAGGGAGAGAGAGACAGAGAGAGAGAGAGAGAGAGACTCTTGACACGTTCTGCTAATGAAACACATCAGATAAGAGTTTGACGTTTTGACCTGAAAACGATCACTTGACCTTATGTGAACCGTTGTATGGGGGCCAACTGATGGAAACGAACAAGGACTTACACACACACACACACACAACTGTGATACAATTATCACCTGCTAGTGTGTGTGTGTGTGTGTGTGTGTGTATGAGGCAGACCCATTGACCCAGTTTAAAAGCATGTATGAAGTGTCTCCGGTGTCTCCGGTGCAGAGCCATCACTGGCCGCCGGTCTAAAGTCCGTCTCTCCAACAGCCGCAGTCTGTCTTCTTCATGTAAATGATGGCTCTTATCAGCAGTCATGTGGCTCAACACCCATATGCTCAGCATGAGGAGACAGAAGATAAACTGCCCTGAGTGTGTGTGTGTGTGTGTGTGTCAGAGTGTGTGTATGTGAGAGAGAGAGAGAGAGAGAGAGAAGGGGGAAGTGTTTCCCAAGGTATGCACATCAAATTACGTCCCATGAGGGAGAGAGACTGACAGTGTAGTGAGGGATTATAAGCAAAACACAAAGAGTGTTTCTTTTCATAACACCTCAAATACAGTAGGACATTTTCCACTTGTAGGTAATGGGATGTAGTGGAGGGCTAAACTCACCTGAAGTCAGTTTACACACCTTTTTATGTGCAGAATAGAGTTTTTAGGCTGACACACATAGTATACTTCATCGTAAGTGGCGTCAAACTGAGGATATTGTCTTATAAGGGATAAAAAGCATAGTAAAGTGAAATAGATTTTTTTGGAAACACTTTATCTGGATAGTGCAACATTGCTAGCTTCAGGTGACAGAAAGTAGATTTTTAACAGGGTCACTTGTCTGTTTGCTGCATCTATAGACTGTGTCAGTGATTCTCAACCTTTTCCATATCAAGGACCCCGAACTTAGTACACAGAAGGACCCCCGTTTGATAAGATTTTGTCTCTTGGATGCAAATCGGAGAATGTTTTTATTGTTAGATATGATTTTGTCCAGAATCCCATGACTATCTGTATTGTAGGTAGAGAGATGACAGTGAAACTATGATCAAAACAGTCATTCTTCTACAGTCTCTAATTGGATTAACCTCTTGTAAATTAAATAATGAAGTTTAACAATTCAGGGACCGTTGGTGGTCCCCGGACCCCACACTGAGAACCACTGTATAACCTATAGACTATCTACAATATATCTAGACTAATATTGCACCATCTGAAACTCGGTAGACTTTCAAATGACACATTATAGTCACTTTATAGCAAGTTCACTATCAGCCCTGGACTATCCAAACAAAGTGTGACCGATGTGTCACCTACATTGTATTTACCACTACATCCCGTACATGCACGGAGTCACACCGGACTGAGTTTTACGCACCGGCAATGTCCCACAGCTGCAGCCGCACCACCGTCTTGTGATCCCAGTTGAGCACTTTGAGGGCGAAGTCAACTCCGATCGTGGCCCGGTAATGCTGCGAGAAGATCTGATGCACGTAGCGCTTTATAATGGACGTTTTCCCGACTCCCAGGTCCCCGATGACCAACACTTTGAGCAAGCGCTCCTGCTGCATCATGGTGAGTGTTTATGAGACTGTGTTGCCAAATCAGACCGGTACGGGCTCCAATTACACCATCGGTTCCGCATGTGAAAAAAACAAAGTCAGTGAGCTTGTTGCAAAATCTGGAGGGTTTGACGAGTGACAGCAGCTCTGTTTGGTCTGCAGGGGGGAAACAGAGACATAATCCACTTAGTTTTTTAAATAAACAAATGAGCCATGCACTCCCCTAAGGACAAACAACAACAGGATCCCTGTAATTTTAGAAGGAAACTATCATAGAAATGTCGAAAAAAAATCAAAAACAGGTCAATCATATAGGCTGGAAACGCCTATGGCAGTGTCACTAATAGCCTAAATTCACTATTGAGTACCACAGACACACTACAGCTCACTATAGTAATATTATAGGAATAATAGTCTATAGCGATACCATAGGAGTAGATGGGCAACGATAAGAACACTTTAATCAGCACAGACACACTAGAAATCCGTATAGGAATATTACAGGAATATTATAGTGAGGCTACCATATGAGATAAAACTACCATAAAGTATAATAAACTCACTATTAAGTACCACAGTCGCAGTATAAGCGTGTATAGGAATGTTATAGTAGGCTACTGATTCTGTCAAATTACCGTCTCATGTCCATAATGGTAAATAGAATTCCTCCCTGCGTGCGCAAAAGTTTGCGTCGCAGAGAAAAAAAAAAGGAGAACTTGTTGAAGGTAAACTGCTGTCGTGGCCATGTAAAAAAAAAAAAAAAGAAAGAAAAAAAAAAAGAAAAAGAGCAGTTGTTATCTGTTTAGCCTGCGGTTTGTGTGCACACCACCTCCCGCTGCCTGGTCCGCTGCCATGTCCCCGAAGAAGAAACCCAACTGACTGAAACGCCTGTCAGCTGTTTGCTTCTGGAAGCCTGGAGCTGCCTGACTGTCTGTCTGTCTGGAAGACCACACCTCCATACTGTCTGTCTGTCTGTCTGTCTGCCCGTCTACCTGTCTGTCCGTCTGTCTTTCTGTCCGTCTTTCTGTCTGTCTTTCTGTCTGTCTTTTTGTCTGTGTTTGTTTCTGTCTTTTTGCCTGCTCTTCTGTTTGTCTGTCTTTCTGTCTGTCTCTCTCTCTCAGTTGAATTAATTTCAATTCGCTTTATTGGCATGAACGTTTACGAACAATATCGCCAAAGCATCAATATGAATCTCTCTCTCTCTCTCTCTCTCTCTCTCTCTCTCTCTCTCTCTCTCTCTCCGAGTTTTCTAATACATCAACACTGACATTTTTACCGGAATTGCTGAAAGTGCTAATCCTTTTTTTTTTTTTGGTGACATCTTTGTTGCTAAGCGCTCATTGCTGTGGTGTTTCTGCACTGCACTTCCCAGAGATCACCTGTCAATCAAACAGTCTGTCCAGTACTGTGACTTCCACATACACACTACTGACCCTATAGAAAGAGTATTGTGATACTATACCATCAATTACCAAGATCACTATAAACTCACTATAAACACACCGTAAGTCCCTATAGGAATATTATAAGATATTAAACCACAGGAGACTTAAAAAAGTTCGGTTCTATTCTATTGTTTTCTATTCCATTCTAATTAACTGGACAACAATGTTCTATTCAATGCTCTATCTATCTATCTATCTATCTATCTATCTATCTATCTATCTATCTATCTATCTATCTATCTATCTATCTATCTATCCCATCACACACACACAAAAACACATTGTTATATTTGTATTGCTATACTTGTGAGGACCTTCATTGACAACATCCATTCCCTGTCCTATAACACTGACGTTAATCCTCTCCACTACATGCCTATACATAAATATAGAATAGGCTATATTCTATGAAAATTAATGTGATTTTTGGATGCCTTTTGCCAGTCGTTCAGTTCTTAAAATGGGTGAAATAAGTAGCCTATAGGCAGAAATACACACACACACACACACACGCGCGCGCGCGCATCATGTCTACAAAAAAACTACATCTACCAGCGCGTACATTTCCGTGGCTGCGCACTGGGCGTTTGTGCGCACAACGACCGCGCAGTGAGCTTCCCTGTTGTTGCACTAACTGTGCAGCAGGATAAGTAGCCTAGTCTCTAAATCAACGAGGACCCCCCCCCCCCCCCCCACTCCCCCTCTCCAATACATTAAAAATGTCCCTAAGGAAAAATCACGATAATATTCCTATATTATTCATATAGGGACTTATTGAGTAGCCTATGTGTGGTTTTCAATGGTGAGTTTTAATGATCTTTTTGTGCTTTATGTTTTTAATCTCTTGTAATATCACTACAACATTCCTATAGGGACTTATAGTTTGACTGAAAGAGACATAGGCCCTTGTCATTTATCATGTCCCAAACAAAAAATTACTGTAATATTCCTGTAGGAGCGTAAATTGTGTCTGTGTTACTCAATAGTGGATTTATAGTGAGCATATTTTACTTTGTGTGATTTATATCCTACTGCTTCACAATAATATTACCATATAGACTTATAGTTTTGCTGTGATGTTTGTATAGTAGACCTATTATAGGATTACTATAGTTATTTTTCGTACGTGGTGCGCATTTCCACGGTCCATTACGGTAGTGGTACTGATGCGGGATGAGTCAGGCTATATGATGCTGCTGCTACTGCTGCCATTTCATCATCAGCAAAACCTACAAACACACCAAACACAGAGTGATAGCACGGGATTCCCCTCTCTCGGCGAACATCCTGTCTTCTATATCGACGATTTTGGTTTCGACGGAGAGACAGACAGACTGCGCCGGTTATTCGTGGCTCGTGCTGAAGCGCAAGATCCGGTTTTTTGCACCTGCTCCGGGTGCGTTTTTCTATCCAACTCTCGGGCCTGACATAACGAGGAAATCAGCCGAGGACAAGGCCTACACCAGCCTCCGTTTTCAGAGTGGGGGAAAAAAAACAAGACACACACATCGCCCCTGTCCGCGATCCCCGGAGTCTCCCTCGTCATTTCGGTGATTTTCCTGCGTCCTGAGGATCCATCCAGACAGACTTCTCGGTGCCATGGAGCCCACATCCTCTTGGTCTTGAACGGCGCAACCAAACACCGTAAGAAGAGCAACCATTCTGGCCTAAATTAGACTACACTCCTGTTCCAAGTAGGCTATTTTAAGTCTGTATTTCTGTTATTTATCAAAGCGCGGAGCCTAAAAAGGGGAAAGGCTGTGTGTTCGGTTAGGACAGGACACGGGCCTGTCTTCCTGTCATGATGCCCACAGGCCTACTGTGATAAAAACATCTATTATAAGACGTGTTTTTAAGTGTAGGCCTACACACTCTCCGCCTTCAGATCAGGCTGGAGTCCATCTTAATCTATAATAGCCTATACATGAGGCGTTGCGATTTATATGAAGTGCTTAACTGACGGGAAACCTATAGAGTGATCCCGAAAACCCCCCCCCCTGAAAATAAACAGTCATACCCATATGAACTACAGTCATCCTATAGAAAATGTTATAATCATAGTCTACTATACAAATATCACAGGAAAAGTCGCTAAAGGAATAGTATTATATGAGCAAAATACCATATAAACTCACTATACCACAGACACACTATAAGCTCCAGGCTAGTAGCCTAATAGTGAAATAATACGTGTGATATGATCATTATAAAATCACTAGTGAGCACCACAGATACACTATAAGCTCCTATAGTGATGCCACAGGAGATAAAATAATGAACTCACTATTGAGCCCCACAGACACGCTGTAACTCCCTATAGGAATATTATAGAGAATATTATAGTGATTCATCGCTTAGATATGGCTGTTGTTTGAGACGGAAAATCTCCAAAGGTTGGATATTTGATACGCTGTATAGGCTGTGGACCTAAATTGCCCTAACGCATCCGGTATGAGGCCATAAGGCGGCTATTCACCGGGATCCGGACACTAATGTTTGCATACCGACCCAGCTACGCAATCCAGCCACAGACAGAGAGGGTGCTGGGAGGCTGTCTGGCTGCCTGCCCGCCCTGCCGGGACGAGCAGGGTGGCTTTGGTGTGAAGGCTGGAGTGGAAAGAGACGTTTAGATCAGTGCAGGGGCTCTCAAGCTGGGGTCCGGGGACCAGTCAGGGGCCCTAGAGGAGGTTCCGAACCAAAGCAAAGGAGGAATAGTTTCATTTCCTTGTCGTTTCATTCATTTGAATATGGTACAGTGAGAGGTTTTATACATGGAGATACATAGTTTGATCCCTGCTATCACCCCAGAGACATTTCTATTAAATCATGACTAACAACATAAATCTACTCAGCTAAAGGTCCCTAAGACAAAAACTATCAGATGATGCATCTGTTCGGGGAAGCCTTGAAGTGAAAACCCCCTGATTTATGATAGCAAAAGCAAAAAGCAGAGAAAGCAGAAGTGGAGATACAGAAGTATATAACCCACTAATGCAACGCTACATCATTAATATAGCATATAGGAGTTGGAAGGACACATTAAGCCTCGTATCAAAAGGGGCATTATGGCCGTAATTCAAAAACAGGCTTATGAAAACATCAATTGACGCGATCAAGTGACTAGAAAGTAAGCGGATTTTCTTAATCACGTGGTTTTAATTGAATCATGCTGTGAATATAATGAAGCCACTATAGCTAGCGGTGTGTGTGTGTGAGAGAGAGAGAGAGAGGGGGGGGGGGGGGGGGGGGGCGCCAAGTCGTCAGTTAAAGATTACATTTCAGTAATTTAATCAAGGGACAGTTAACTAGGATGCAAATATGTGTTTTTTAAGCTGTTATTCTTCCTATTCATCGGGTTAGTTAATTAGCACTGAATGAGTCAGCAGGTTACTTTCTGCCCATTCAATTTGCATTTAACAGCAGTAGCGCCTTGTTAATCCTTATAGGAATACTATAAGTATAGGAATATTACAGTGATACCACACCAAAATACCCTAAAACTATCATTAGATAACTAAAGTCGCCATTGAATACCACAGGCACACTCTAGGAATATTATAGAAATATTTATAGCCTGGTGATACCATATAAGATAAAACAAAAAATAATACCATATACTACCATAAAGTCACTATACACTCATTAGTCATCGAGTACGCTACCACAGACACCTTATTGTTCTATATGGAATATAGGAGATTTAAAAAAGGCTATAGGACTACTATAGTGATACCATAGGAGATAAAAAAAATACCATAAACTACCATAAGGTCAAAAAATCCACTGTTGAGTACATTAGACACATACTATAGGAATATTATATCATAGAAGATAAAAAAAAAAAAACTTAAGATCACTATAAACTCACTATGGAGAAACACTAGTGATATTATAGGAGTATTATAGCCTAGTGATTTTGCAATAGGGCTGTTCTCATCTTGTTGCTCTCTCTCTCTCTCTCTCTCTCTCTCTCTCTCTCTCTCTCTCTCTCTCTCTGTGTATCTCTTTCTCTCTGTACACACACACACACACACACACACACACACACACACACGCACGCACACCCGTCTCATCTCTAACCCCCGCAGACCGGCAGACAGACAGGCAGTCATGGAGGCGATATGGCTCTATCAGTTCCGGCTGATCGTCATCGGGGACTCGACGGTGGGCAAGTCGTGTCTGATCCGCCGGTTCACGGAGGGCCGGTTCGCCCAGGTGTCGGACCCCACCGTCGGCGTGGACTTCTTCTCCCGCCTGGTGGAGATTGAGCCGGGGAAACGGATCAAGCTGCAGATCTGGGACACCGCGGGACAGGAGCGCTTCAGGTGAGGGGCGGGATGTGTGTGTGTGTGTGTGTGTGTGTGTGTGTGTGTGTGTGTGTGTGTGTGTGTGAGGGAGAGAGAGAGTCATCAGCGAGATGAGAATAGCCCCATGCAACGAAAAATTACTATAATAATCCTACAGTACTCCTATAGGGACAGTAGTGTGTTTCTGGTACTCACTAGTGAATTAGAACAGAACAGAACAGAACAGAACAGAACTTTATTGTCCAGTGAGTTAGAATATAATAGAATAAAATAGAATAGAATAGAACATTGTTGTCCAGTGAGTTAGAATGGAATAGAATAGAATTGAATAGAACATTGTTGTCCAGTGAATTAGAATGGAATAGAAAACAATAGAACAGAACAGAACAGAACAGAACTTTATTGTCCAGTGAGTTAGAACATAATAGAATAAAATAGAATGGAACAGAATAGAATTGAATAGAACACTGTTGTCCAGTGAGTTAGAATAGAATAGCATAGAATAGAATAGAATAGAATAGAGCATTGTTGTCCAGTGAGTTAGAATGGAATAGAATGGAATAGAATAGAATAGAATAGAATAGAATAGAATAGAATAGAACATTGTTGTGCACTGAGTTAGAATGGAATGGAATAGAACTGAATAGAGCATTGTTGTCCAGTGAATTAGAATGGAATAGAAAACAATAGAATAGAACAGAACTTTATACAGTGAGTTAGAATGGAACAGAACAGAACAGATGTCCAGTTGTATTCTATTCTCTGTATTCTATTCTATTCTATCTCACTATTGAGTACCAGAAACAATTTATAGTGATCTCATGGTTGTTGATGATGTTTTTAAATCTCCTGTGGTTTAATATCTTATAATATTCCTATAGGGACTTACGATGTGTTTATAGTGAGTTTATAGTGATCTTATGGTAATTGATGGTATAGTATCACAATACTCTTTCTATAGGGTCAGTAGTGTGTATGTGGAAGTCACAGTACTGGACACACTGTTTGATTGACAGGTGATCTCTGGGAAGTGCAGTGCAGAAACACCACAGCAATGAGCGCTTAGCAACAAAGATGTCACCAAAAAAAAAAAAAAAGAAGAAGAAGAATTCAAGGATTAGCACTTTCAGCAATTCCGGTAAAAATGTCAGTGCTGATGTATTAGAAAACTGAAAGAGTCAGAGAGAGAGAGGGAGAGAGAGAGAGAGGTCTTGTTGACCCAAAGTTATCCATGGTGCAATGCTTCAAATGGTGCAACATCTTTTTCAGGCTTTTTGTACCTTCCAAAAACGGTGTGACCTCTGACCTCGCTGTGCAGGCCGAGGGAAGACAGACTTTACCAACACAAACACTGATATCAGACTGAGAACAGACTGAAAACGGACAATTTCATTTTCATCACCAAAATCAAATACCAAGTCTTATCAAATCAAATAACAAGCCATTTAAGACATAGCAGAATGTGAAAAAAACCCCCAAGAAAAACAGGTTAAATCTAAACTATTTTGTGTCTAAAGAGCCCAAACTAAAGATATGTTAAAGATTTGTTCAGAAGAATTACAGGACTGGATGGATCAGTACTCAATATCAGCCACTAATGTTTCGTACTCAGAGTGTGTATCAGCAGGGAACAATTGGTTCTGGTGAATCTGTTTACCTAGAAAACACACATAGCCCAGAGGTCCCAAAACCCGAAGTACTACTTAGGAATAACTAGTAGAGTTTGCCTGTACAGAATAAATAGCCATTATTCAAATGTGGATGGAGGTGATACAGGTAGAGAAACAGACGAGGATGGTGTTTCTAACAAGTAAATAACTGCAAATGTTATGTATAAAAAAAATCCCACCTGAAATTCACCAGCCAGGTGATTCTGTTCTCAAAATAAACCTGTTTTGCTGGCGAAGGTCTTAAGGTGAATCATACGTATGAAAATAACTCATAATGTGCTTTTACTTTCATGCCACCAGTCATTTTATAAGAGTAGGAGTTTATTTCAAATGGTGGATATTTCATTTTGGATTTGGCTATCAACCAAACCGCCTTTGGTTTCCTCTTTTCTTCCTTTAGAGTGTCACCTAATATGTGGCTGTTAGTTAAATATGGGATGTGCTGAAAACACAGATGAGAAACACTATTAGCACTTGTATAGTAATGTTAGTATATCATCTATACATGTTGGGGAAAGTAACTTTTAAAAGTAATCTTTACTTTGTTAGCCTACTTATCTTAAAAAGTAAGTAGTTACGTTACAGTTAAAAAGAAAGTTAGTAGACTAGTAGTAGTACTTTTGCGTTCTCCACCTCAAAAACACGCTGTAGTAATATTGCTGATGGTGCCAAGTGATAATTTTCATTTTAAAATGCAATGTGAGACTATTGATCACTGTTTTCAAAACAGTAAGCCAGCCTCAAGCAGATTTAGATTGTGTTTTTCAATTAGCAGCATGTTGTCTGCATGTTTATCACTTTTTTTCTACTTTATTTAAAAACATTGCACGAACAGAAATTAAACAGTATGGAAGAAAAAAAAGTTACTGTTAGTAGCTTATAAGAAGTACAGTATGAGTACAGTATAAGTACTGATGTTCTAATTTTAAAACACAACTATTAATGGATCACAAAAATCACATTAGACCCACGGACCTCCATTTGATGAGACTTTGTCTCTTGAACCCAAATTTGAGAATATTTTTATTGTCAGATATGATTTTGTCCAGAATTCCATGACTGTCTGTATTGTAGGTAGAGAGATAACAGAGAAACTATGATCAAAACAGTCATTCTTCTGCATTCTCTAATTGTGTTAACTTCTTGTAAATGAAATAATGGTGAAGTTTAACAATTCACCACTTTGCTGGGGACCCCCTGGAACCTGGTTGCGACCCGATATGTTAGATAACAAACTGATAGACTGGGCAGGCTGCAGGTTCAATCCCAGCAACAGCCATGTGTCCTGTAGAAGTGCCGTTGAGCAAGGCACTGAATCCCCAACTCCTCACTGACTAGAAGTTCAGCTAAAGGCCTAAAGTGCAAAAGTAACTGCAATATTTCCATATAAGAAACCAATTTTTAGTGGTACAATGCAAAAATGATGTATGGCTCACAGGCAAAAACGCATATTCACACATGTATGCATGCACACCCTCACTCACACACTCATACACACACACACTCACACACTCACACACACACAGCTCGACTCATCATCTTGACAGAAGGAGACTGGTCTCACCTGTCAGCGTGATTAGCGTCTCCATAGCAACTGTGACACATCCCCGCGAGACCGAACAGCGAATCAGAATCGCTTAAATAAAATCCACTGCTCAGGATAAACTTTGGAACTATTTCTTACTCTAACCACTGGCAGGAAAATGGTACCTATTAAACATTAAATGATGGTACTTTTTTTTTTAAAGGATTTTAAGTCCTTGATGAAGAAAATGACAGCTCCTGTGCAGACTGGATCCTTTGTATTTTAGAGATACAATAAACTTCAATATCATCTTTTTCCCTAAAATGGATAGGCCTACATTGCATTTATATCCTCATAATGTTCATCTTTATTGGTACTGAGAGTATTACAAATGTTACTGCCATCAGGAAAAAGAGAGAAGCATTTTGGATCTTTAATTTTAATAATGGTACACACAACATTTTTAACACAAATAATTTTTTTATAGGTTCTAATGCTTGTTTTTTTTTTATCATTATTATTATTATTATTGTTCTTGGAGGTATGTATTGATTTATTTATTCTGTGTGACCCATATATCAAGCAAATTTCAAGCTTCATTGTTGCTTGCCTCCCAGACATTGACCTTTGACCTATTCTATGATTGGTTTAAGTCCACTATGGTTGCCATTTTGACTTTAAGAGGCCATTTTGAAAAGGTATTTAAGATGAAAGCTTTCTGCCAAAACAATATTTTTTTCTGAAAAAATGAAGACATTTTTTTAGACCATGCATCCTTCAAGAGTAGCTGAATTTGTTCTTCCTTTCTACATTTTTATAGTTCAGGCATCGTGGTTGTAAGGCGAGGTAGCAATAGTTTTTCTTTCCATTTATAGATATGAAAGATTTTCCCTGACGCTCTGGCTGATTTTTGCTGATGTCCCGCTCTTGCGAAGAGATTCAGGATGTGCGTAAAAACCTCCACACAGACCTCATCTTCCTCGTCTGTCCTCCTCCTCTCCTTCCCTCTTCCTCCTACCGACGACACAGATCTCGTCTTCGTCAGTGTCGTTTCATCTGTGTGGTCATCCTTCCCTCCATAAATATGTGAGGGTGTGTGTGTGTGTGTGTGTGTGTGTGTGTCGAATCAAGTGAATCACTCGCTGGTTCTGAGTTTTTGCCACCTACTCTTCTCCCTTACTGTATTCTCTCCAGCGAATAATCCTCCCCCCTCTTCCTCTTTCATGATGCCGCTCTGTTTCCGTCTCCAACTCAGCCTGTAATTTTCCCTCTCATTGTTATATTTATGTTTCTGGTGGTGGTGGCTGTGTGTGTGTATGTGTGTGTGTGCGTGTGTGTGTGTGGGGAGGGTGTCGGTGTCACATCTTGTCAGAATCCCTTGCAGCACTCCTCCTAGTCGGGCTGCAGTTAATTATTCTCTTTTCTGATACGGGTTTTTGCAGATACAGACACCGCTATTTTTGTATCGAAGCTGCCGATCACTGATGTTTTGTGCCAATATTCCAATATCTCTACATTTTTCCATTTTCATGCTAAAAAATAAATAGTATTCAGTGTTTTCCGCCCAGAATTGTATTCTTGTCAGGGTGGAAAAGCCTCTGAAATGCAGCAAAAGTGCAGTAAAAATCAAGTCAAATCAAATCAAAAACTGTCCTACCAAAGCTATGTTTAAAAGTCAGACCTTTCCGTTGGAACAAATTGTGAAGAGGCCAGTGATAAGAAAATTTTGCTAGTGTCACGTATATTCTATGATCTTTTGACTGTGTTGTTTTCAGTGTTTTGTATTGTATGTCCAGTTATTTTGTCTTCCAAAGAGAAAATAAGTGTTTTAAGCGACACTTGTTTGTGCTATCCTCTGGGGTTAAATATGCATGACATTTTTTTTATCTTTAACCATGTATTATTCTGTTTCCCAAATGAAATCAAATTAGAAAATGAAAGAATTTTTTGCTATTTAAATAACTGAAACGAATAATCGTGGTCATAATATCTGGCAAAATCATGAAGATTACCGTCTCAGCCCTGATCGTTCATCCGCAGCTCCTCTGTCATCCTCTCTCCTCCTCTCTCTCCATCTCATTTGTTCACGACTTCTCAGCTCCTCCGCCTGACACCTCCTTCACTTCTGCCTCCTTCCCTCTTTCACACCTCGTCTGTCATCTCTCTCTCTCTCTCTCTCTCCCTGTGAATCTCTTTTTCCCTGAATTTATCACTCCTTCTTGCCCCATCACCAAGCAACCTTCTCTTTCTAAATCTGCACTCTCTCACTTTCTGTCGGTTTCTCTCTCATTAGACGCCTTGAACTCGGCGTGTGGGCTTTTGCTTCGCTGGCTTTTTGCAAATTCCTGCATATTTATTTCACTTGAGAAATGAAGCGTTTCTGACTCTGACCTCCGTCTTTCCCTCCCTTTCACGGCCTCTCCAGGTCCATCACCAGGGCTTACTACCGCAACTCGGTGGGCGGGCTCCTCCTGTTCGACATCACCAATCGCCGCTCCTTCCAGAACGTCCATGATTGGCTGGAGGAGGCTCGCAGCCACGTCCAGCCCCACAGCATCGTCTTCCTATTGGTCGGCCACAAGTGTGACCTGGAAGCACAACGTCAGGTGGGCGTCGTGTAAAAGTGAATGTGAATAAGTGTTTCAATTTCTCATAAATTGTGTTAAAATTCATGCCAGGGGTAATGTGTTTGCTATTTTAAATGTTACTTAATTTACACTTGATATATTGGAGTCTGCAGCTTTTAAAAGAGTCCTCTGTCCACATTTAGATCAATGCACATTTGGATCTGAAGCAAGTCTTTATCGTTTGATTAATTCTCATGGGGCAGTTGGTGGACACAAAGCAAGAATATGATCACTGATATTTACAAGATGACATGCAAAATGCTCTGTACAAGACACACTACACTCATATTACACAATAATAAATCAGGAAATTGTGTAAGGTATAGGCCCCATCTCAGACTGAACACTTTTGAGTCTTAGCCACTTAACTCTTCATCATCTTGATCTGTCTGCTTTCATCATCAGTTGTGGACCTTGAAGATTGTAAGTTACTGGCCACATAGCTGACAACATCTCAGCACTGTAGACTAGCAACACTACTCAGTACGTATGATTGGATGTTGTTGTTCAGTCTCATGTGTTAGATGATGATATCTGAGCACAAAATTGTTCCGACCTATCACTGGGGAAATGATGAGTTCCCCGTCAACAGCACAGAAATTTGTCACGTTTTCCAATTCTTTTGAGACTGTCCACTTGTACGTTTAAAAAACGCAATCAGCCATTCTCAGCCACTGTTGTCCAAGAGCTGAGGACCTCGACTATGACAGCCAGAGTGTGCGTCACGTCAGCTGAAAGCACTCTACTGCCCAAATTCCCCACGGGGAAGTTTCATCTCATCTCATTTTATCTTGCAGGTAACCCGGCAGGAGGCAGAGAAGCTGGCGGGGGCGTACGGGATGCGCTACGTCGAGACGTCGGCCCGCGACGCCATCAACGTGGAGCACGCCTTCACCGAGCTGACCAGAGACATCTTCGCCCTGGTGCGGTCCGGCGACATCACCATCCAGGAGGGCTGGGAGGGCGTCAAGAGCGGGTTCGTCCCCAACGTGGTTCACTCCTCGGAGGAGGTGACCAAGAGCGACCGCCGCTGTCTCTGTTGATCTGGGAAGAGCTCGAACGATGGGATTGGTGACGAAAGGGGGGATATCCGGGAAGGATTCAGAGGGGACTGGCTGGCTGGTCGGGGTGTCGGCCCTCTGACTGAAACTATTGGTAACCCTCTGTTGTTCTCTGTTCTGATTGGATATGGAGGAGGATGAGCGAGGGATTCTGAGGAAAAGACTGGCTGATGAAGACGAAAAAGATCTGAAGCGCGGGGCAGGGTAGCGCAGGGCTTGTGCCCTTTTCTATTCGTATACATTTTATTTCACGGAGAGGAAGGGACACAAACGGTTGTCGACTCGTGGGGGCTCGCGTGACTCACTTCCTTTAGGTGTTTTTTTTTTTTTTTCTTTTGTTTGGCTGCTTGCCTGATGATCCCTACCTGAAGGTCTGTGCTGAGGAGGGCAGCCTTAGAAAAAGGGTCCATTTAGGTTCCTCGCTGAGTCAGGGCCATGCTCTTCACTTGATTCATCTTCCTCTCTCTTTCTCTTCTAGTTCCAGTAAGGCTCAGCATCTTCCCTTTCTCTCCCCGTCTCTTCCCTCATCTCTTCTCCCTTCCTCCCCTTCTTGATCTCCTCCTCTCCTCCAATATGCAATTACATGATCACATACAAACAAAACCCCACATACCTTTTTTTGTTGGTGTCTAGCATCATTTTAGCACATACCATTCAAAAAGTTATAGTCAGCAACCTTAGATTCAACCTTCCTGCTGTTTATGAGAGTTTCTCTTCTGCCCAACCCCATCTTGCTCTATATTCAGCTATCAGAGCTCTTTGGAGTCCTGGAAGTCTGAAATTGAACGCAGGAGAGCAGGAAGGGTCAAGTCTTCTTCCCAGAACTGCTGTTTTGTTGCCAGAGACAACATTATTCCTCTTACAAAACAATTTCAGCCTCCAGTGAAGCTTGGAGGACTTTGATTACATGGTTATGTCCACTATCATTCAGCTAATATACCGCACTGTAACAACACAACTGTCACCGATCCAATCCCTGCAGGACTCCTTAAGCAGAAAGACACCGACTCTAGGAAACGTGTACAGCTAAACTGACCAAGTGAGGCGGACTCGTGGGGACATTGAACGCACCAGAAGCTTCCTGACTGTCCACCATTACCTGGGGACTTGTTAAGGTGGACTTGTGGGAATGCTGGACACACCTAAGGCCTACAGCTGGACAGCACCTGTCCACCTGAACTGTGGAGTCTCATTTGGGAACTTTGGGACAGCAAACCAGAGAGAATTGATTTCAAAAGGCGAAATGGACAGCGAGGGACCGGACCACACAGAGGAAACCATGGCAGCAGCATACAGGAAACCGGAGGAATGGACTCCACCCCTCCCCCCAAAAAAACATCACAACATTACCCACAATGCACGCATACAGATAGAATTGTACCACACTGTAATCATGCAAAGAAAGTCCAACTGGCAGACGTTCAGTGCATTCAATAAATGCAACCCAACATAGACACAGGTACAGGGGTTAGATTTTGTTCTGAGCGAGTGATTTCCATACCTTTCTTTGTGTGCGTGTGTGTGTGTGTGTGTGTGTGTGTGTGTGTGTAATATAACATAGAGGTTTTACTTTAAGTTTAATGCACTGCATCGCCTGTATCTAAAGCTGCAGGTTGATGTAACTAACATAGTTACTGGCATTTCAGTGTGAATTTCGGCAGTTTAAAGTAGTTATTTCACTGTTACACCAATGTTTTTAGGCCTGATTTTCCCTTAAAGACAGACAAAGCAATGTGGAGTCAGATGGTAAATGATAGTATTACGTTGGTTTATAGTCTCATGGATCCCATCAAACTATTTACATACTGTCAATACATACAGGAGGGCTGGGAGAAAGACATGAAAAAGGCAGAAGTTGGGGCCACTTTTAGATCGCATTCACATCCAACAAAATAACTAGAATAAAATAATGTTAGTTGACAGATTAACTAAACATCTATTTTGTATTTCAGTTTGCTTGCTAATCTGCCTTTTTTGGAATGTCGACACCAGAATTAATATTTTAGTATGGGAATCATGATGGAAATGCTATCAGCCTTAATTAGCGTCTGTTAGCTACAAGAAACGACCCATTCTTTGTATTTTCTGGGCAATATTCATAATTTAGATGCATCGGTGATCTGAAAATACACTGTCCTACTGGGAGTGTATGCTCAACTTCCACTTTTACTGAATTCCCAGCTGTTTGCATCTGTATGGAAAAGGTGGAGAAAAGTGGAAAAACACGGTACACCCTCATCCACCACTTGTAGATTCCCATCCGAACCACATACTCTTAGATCATTGCTGAACCAAATATAGTCATCTGTTTTATGCTTGTGTTAGCCATGTCGACCTTTACATATTTGGCTGTCTCTGCTGTCAACAGACTGCAAAATGGAGTGAATAAATAACGTTTTAATACGGAGAGGGAATAGAGAGACACTGGTAGCATCGTTAGCGAGTTAACTGTACCTCACAAGTACCTGGATGGCCTGATATAGATATAGATCTATATATACTTTTTTGCTGGATCTACATTTTAAGTGGTTCCTTTTCTTCTCCTCTCAATAGATGAAGAATTTGTTTTGTCTGATTACGAAGCGACTCTAGATGTAGGAGAGAAATATCGTTGCATTATCGTTTTATTTTTCTACTCTGTGTGACTATCTGATCTGATACACAATCCTGGACGGCTTGCTACATCCCTGCTTGACTATTTCTTTTTTTTTAATTCATTCATCCAATGCCTTTCCCCCCATAGTTACCATGATATAGGTCAGTGAGGATAAAGTGCATCATTTTCACACACTGTATGCCTTCTTTAGATATGTTTCCAAAGACATTTTTGCTTGTTTCATTGTATTTGTATGTGAATGTATCATTGAAGAAAAGGGTGACATTTTACATTAAGCATCGTATCACTGGAAAATGTGCGCAATTACGTGTGAATGAGAGTCTTTTCCAAGTCAAAGGGACAGGTCTTTCCCGCCCCCAGGCCTTGACATGGTTCATCTGATTGTTCTGAGACATGATTGGAAATTATTTGAATGATGGTCCGTTTCCATGGCTCCATGCACCGCAATGTTCCTTGCTGAAGGAGGGTGGCGAACTAGAAAAAAGATAAAAAACCCATACCCATGTATTTTTTAAATGGTACAATGAGGTTCTAACAGGTTGCAAGGGCCTGAGGGTCATGAAACTCACAGTTCCAAGTAACAAAAACACCTTAACTGCAATTATGTTTTCTTTTTTCCACGACAGCGGCAAAAAGCTGTCTGCCTCTACTTCAGTGAGTCTCATTATAAGCTGTATCATTACCAATGCTCTCTACTGAAACACAAATTGAAACAGTTCCCAAAGTCACTCAACTTTGAGATGATAGCCGGACGTTATGAAGCACGCAGGATAGAAGTGTTAAGCGTAGAAAAGGTCCGACTGGGTTTTTACACCATGGTAGAAAACTGCGAGCGAGTGTCCAGACTACTTTTGTACCTGAATGCGGTCCCTTTGTGTTCGTAGCCCCGCCTTGCCTTCTTATGGGCCAACTTTCACCAAACGTCAGTCAGCTGGTCGACCTGCTCCGCTGTACAGCACGCAGTTGGTTATCTCTCTGCTCTGTAATATCTTGCTTCCACTCTAAAAGATCTTCTAAGTAGCTACAGTGAAAGAAAAGATGCTTGATTGGGATGTTTCGACTCAGCTCTTGGTTGCTCATGTTTCTATCCCAAAACTTGGCCAAAAAAAATTACATATTTGAGTACGCTTAAGTAAATAAATTTCATGAATCTATTTGAAAACCTGGAGGAAGCTCAGTTTGGCTTGTTTTGCCAGTCATTTTTCCCACTTGATCCACGCATTTTAAATAGATTTTTTGCCCAGGTTAGGTCAAGCAGAGGAAAAACAGATCAGATTGAATGGACTTTCATCACGTCTTGAAATGACACGTCTGTGTTGCTTTTCAACACAAACATGTTAACAGCAACGCCGACTGACACACCATGTTGTTATTAATATAGTTTGTGTTGAAAAGTATCAGAAATGTGTGTCGTTCACCAGTGACAACTAGACAGACAGGTGACACATCCTTTTTCAGAGTGAACCATCATGGCAGCTTGTCGGCCATGATGCCAGTAGGCCATGATGCCATTGTCAGGACTGGACCAGCTCAGTCTGGTCCAGTCCTGAAGCAGTCATGCTTAGAGAGCCAAATGGGCAGGACTGGGTCACTAGTCAGCTGATTCCAGTCAATCGGACTGGGAATAAGCAGCTACCAGCCAAACGCTGCACACAACTAATATCTGGAAGTCCTCATCTTTTCTAAAAGCCTAGTCAGCTGGTAAAATGGTGGAAGTGGCCGGGACTTTTTGGGCTTCTCTAGACACTGTAGCCTGTGGACAAAGCAAGTTCGTTCCCTTCCCTGAATCCAGTGCAGTACAGTAAGTCACATGATGTTACTGCACTTGAAAGAAGCATTTCTGGCTGAGTGCTGCACTCCATTTCATGAAGTTGTTCCCTTTTTTATGAGCCGCTTCACTCTCCCGTTATAGATCTGAGGCTCGACTTGGTGCAAGTAACAAGATGGAGATTCAGAGAAGCTGACAAAGTCACCTCGGGACCTTTGAAGGGATCAAGGAAGGGCACTTTGAAGGGAGCCGCTTTCATGTGATGGAAAGCACTCCATGTTTGACGGCATTGCAATCTGCTTTTGGCTCGTTTCCAGACAGATGTAAAGAGTGATTTACTGGGACGCTGCACCGTTTCTCTGCCAGTCCCCTCGGCAGTGTTTGATTTGTGTAAGGTTGCTTTCACGTGAAGAATATGTAACACTGCTGGACTAACTTCATCTTCCAACGAAGGGGGTGCGTCGAGGGCCGGTTAATTCTGCTGTTGTCACTTTTGTCAAAACATAATGTTCAAGCTTCATCATTCCCTTGTGACTTTTGCCTCCCTGTTCAAGAGGTTAAAGAAAACTCATCTGAAATTCAGCCTGCCAGTGTCCTAAGGTGGGAAATTAACACCAGCCTCCAGCCAAATGTTGGTTAATATTTTTCTGTGGCTGATGAGCTTGTCTTCTCTACCTGCCACTTTGGTATGCAGCCAAAAATAATTTGGAGGACCAGTTTTATTCTAGTCAGGTAGGTAAGATGCTGAAACTGGCTTGTGATTTTGGGGATTTACCAGACATTGTGGCCTCTAGAGAAAACAATACTTTTCCTACCTGGTGTTAATTTCCCACTGGAATTACAGTAGCTACATGCCATGGCTTCTCAGCAATGTTTCTGCCTTGGGACTCTGCAAACTTTCTTTGATACTCCTCACAAACATCTGAGGGGTCGAAGGAAAATCCAACGACTCTAACCGAACCAGGGTAGGAAACAAACATCAGCCACCAGCTGAATGTTGCTAAGTTTTGCCTGTGGCTGGCTTTTCTACTCCATCTGCCACTTTGGTAGGTAAACCTCCATCATCTAGGTGTTATCTTGCATTCAAAAACTCATGTTTGGCTGGTAAAATGGCGACAGTGGGTGGTGTATTTCTGGATCCGTCAGCCACTGTGCCTGGTGGGTGAAAATGTCTATTTCCTGCCCTGGACGTGACGCTTCCTCTCACAGGAGCCATGGTGCAAAGAAAATGGTCTTTCACTCTTCTGTTCAACCCTCTTGAGCTGTACAGACGATATATTACTGTCCTTAATCCCACCGGGTAAAACGGGACACTCTCTCTTCCTCTGCTCTACCACTTATCTATCAACAAACTGAAATGTACTAAAAAAAAAAATGAATAAAATGTGACTGGAAAAAAATAAACATACTCTCACTGATATTCTTCTTCGGTCGAGGTTGTTGGGTTTTTTGGGTTTGCTTTTGCTTTGGGCCCAAATCTGTTGAGCATTTCAGAGGTAAAATATCAGAAAACTAAGCAGTAACAAATTTATTCTTTGTCTTTAAACAAGAATGGCCAGTTTTGGAATATTTGGAGAGTTATATATACACAATATGGAACAAGCCACCATTTTGGAGGAGTGACAGAATATAACAGGACTGTAATGTGATAATCAGGCCGGTCCAGTCTGTTTGGTATTCTGAGATGATTATTTTTCCTCTTACGGCACAATCTGAACGTCCTGTCGCTGCTCAGAAATGGGTCACTTTTCTTTGTTTTGCCAGGAAGAAGCAACAGCGATGCAATCTTACACTTTGTTGTCATTGTATCTCCTCCAATATGGTGGCATGTCGTTCTGGAAACAGTCTAATAGGCCTCGCTTCTCTTTCACATAAAACCCTGCGATCAGAATAATCAAAGAAACACAGATAGCTACAATCCAAGCCAGGTTTCTAAATAACTGTAACATGTTATAATGGAATCAAATACAGGGGAGGGAAAAGAAGGGTATAAAAAACATAGCTATTTCTCAAAAAAATCCTCTTTCATATTTGATTCATTATAGACTAAAAAGCAAAATAATGCTGTTGTACATTAGCACTGCTTCTTTTTGCTGTCTCAAGCTTGTTGTGCTGTAGTTCCACATATAACCACTTGGTGGCAACACTGAGCTTTGAGGATGTACAGTACACAGTAAGGGATGAATAGAAGTAACTGCAACCCAGCAGGTGATATGCTTATAGTTACTAGTTACTGTCTGAATGCACAAACTTAAGTCTAGATACTTGTGTATGTCTCTCTGCTGGCTGTAATCAAAATGCCTTAACCTCTCTGCTCTACTTGCAGCTTACTTAAGCCAATCTGTCCAAAGTTTGAGAGCAGAGGAAAAGGTATAAGGAGGGAAAACGTTAACGTTTTTAGACAATTGTTAGGAGGAAGAGGAAGAGAGGGAAAAAAGCCCCAGAAGCCAGAACTGGAGGGATGAACACAGACGGTGGGAATTTGCAAAACCTTTACTTCGATCAACTGAAACATTTTAAGTGCTATACAGCTTTAACTGTGTTTATTACAATTAGAAACTGTACTTCATTAGAGCGTTCATTCTCAATTATTACTCAATAGATTGCATATGACTTATCTCAGATGCCACAAGCATTTGGATTTTAAAGAAAAAACACTTCCTGGACTGAAAGGTATTTGACCCCATACCTGAAAGGACTACAGCTTCTCATCGGCACAATAAACCACACACAGACCACCAGGTCAAGGTCTTATCTCTTTCCCCAAATTTTCTTCTTTTACTTCATTCATTGTTTAATGGGTACAGTGAGAGACAAATAAATACAGACAGAACAGCGGCAAACAGGAGAAGAAGAGGAGGAGGAGGAGGAGGAGGAGGAGGAGGAGAACCGGAGAAGAGAGGAAGAGATGGACGAGGAGGGACGGAGGAGGAGGCGCAGATTGGGAACAGAACTACAGAACGGGAACATAGATCCTTCTGAACTCCTGTGAACTTTTGATTTGATAGAAGTGAAACGGTGGCACCACGAGGCGAAACAGTCCAAAATGATAACGCCTTGTATTCTTCTTCTGTTACTCTAACCCGTTGAGATCTACCTCATCCTACAAGCCCGATTCTACTAAGTACGATAATCAACCTAACCAACAGTCCCGAACGAGATCATAGTTAACAGTAAACAGGTCAGAAAAAACACAAGTGCCAGGTCAGTAAGTGGAGAGAATGACAAGAAGAAAGACAACACGAGAGAAACCTCACTGATGATCCTCCAAAAATAATATGAATATACTTAATCACTAAAAAGAATACAAAAACTGCCTCGTTGCCTTTTGTTTTTTGTTAGTTTTTACTTGAAAAAATACTTTAAAAAGTAACAAATCAACAGAAAACAGTAGTGGTGGAAGATTGAGCTTGGGATCTGGACAGAAGACATATTAAAAAAAACAAAAACAAAGTGTGAGGTACGCTTGATTTAATCGGCTTTGCGTTCGGCACCTGCACTTTTCACTCCAAACATAAGTGAGTTAAATCAAGCGCACCGCAACTTTTGGAAACATTTCAAACATGCCTTCCGTCTGCCCGGCTCTGGGGTGAACATGTACATGACAAGAGGGGGACGGGGGTTTGTTTTTTCACTAAGGGGGGGAAGATAGTTAGCAGGGGGGGATGTGGGGCGCTGTCCCGTCGATATTAAGACTTGTCGGCTGATTTGAGGAGGTTGTCTTTGCTCCTTCTCTTCACGTCCCAGTTGTAGACCCGCGCCATGTCTGGGAGGGGCAACGGGTTAAGGAATGATGGCAGGAGAGTGACGGCACAGTGACGGAACAGTCATACTAAACTACTGTTTCCTCTTTAAATTTTATGTCATATTGCAGCTTGAGAGGTAATTTTAGTTTCCAGTTATGGTTCTAGTGCAGGTTGCAGGGGTAATAATGATTGTGTTGGGAGACTTATACATAAATAAATAAAAACTGTAAACATTTAAGACTAAACTTACTTATGTTTAAGAGGGAAATCTGGATAAATGATACCATTTAAACTTGTAACATTTTATCTCACTGTGATGGAGCAGCCTTGCTTAATAAATTCCTAGGAAATGTAAAAAAACTACACTCATAGCACAGTTGGCTCTTAATTCAAGTGTCGACCAAATTAATATATCAGCTGCTAAAACAGTGTTTCTCAACCAGATGGGTGCAGGGAATTTTATGAAAACATAAAAATCTGCTGAATTTGCCAGACAAACATCACTGGCTGTCAATGTAAACACCAGTAGCAGCAGACTAAACATGAACAAGTTGAAATAAATGTCTCAGGTTTGAACTTAAGTTGCATCCTTTCTTTTGTTTTTCTTACATTTACAAATACGTCTATTGTAACTACAATATAAAAAGGTGGTGTTTTTTACAGTACGGTGCTGGACATGAAAAATGTTGACTACAAAAAAGGTTGAGAACCACTGCACTAAAACAAGAAATAACATGAATGGGGGATATGTTAGAAAAAGAGTTACAACAAGTGCAAGAAAATTGAACAAACCACAGCGTTACAGAACTTCCCGGCACCTTGGGGCCAGTTGTCACCCAAAACTGGGCAGTTTACGCATCTAGGCGGAAGGATACTGACTTCGGTGGTGGTGAACTGGTCTCGCAGGAAATCCAGATCCTCCTCGAGTGACTCTAGATTACGAGTCGCTGTGGATAGGTTCTTCTCTAGGAGCGCCTGGGCTTCGTCGATGTCGTACTCTAACATGACATTCGCCTTTGAGGGGGGGGGGGGGGGGGGGGGGGGGGGGGGGGGGGGGGGTGAATGAGGGTAAAAGAAGTGAGGGAGGAAGTGATATTTATTTAAACAAGTCGGTTTGTGTAAAGAAAAATAATAGAAAAAAAATAGAAAATGAGTTGGTATGCTTTAAGGTGAGGTCAAGAACAGCCACGTATTTTGTGACCTCTCCTGCACATTTCTGTTGCTTCATTCCTATTGCGTTTGCTTTTTTGAGTGAAATTAAATCAGAAAGTACCAACCTAACCCTATGCTACCGTCTCTCAATTGGCTCACGCCACATAGATAAATAGGTCAATATTCCAATAGATAAGTAGGTTCAAAAGACAAATAGGGATTTATTTATCCCAGAAGGGCATTCGATTTAAAGAACTGACACTTGTGATTGGGTAAAGAGAAAGCCTTTCTCTTTGTGAGTGTTCATGTCAAAAACCCCACTCAAGGGTGCGATTTCAAAAAGTATCTAAAAGAGCAAAGATCATGTTTAGAATATCATAATTACAACAGACCAAAAAATAGCCTGTAAAACAGGCCCAGGTCTCCAAATCTAACCTAACCTACACAGCCAAGACGTGACAAAGTGATGCTGTGGAGCAGCTGATGATATGAACATTTACCAAACACACAGGATCTGATGGAACTACATGTTTCTTTGAATTAGACCCACAAGCTCAACAGTAAGTTTTAGTATTATTTTCTCCTTCTTATATATGTTACTATTCATGTTTTTATGCGGTCTTGTGAAGCACTTTGTAAACTGTGATTTTAGATAACTGACATATGAATAAAGAATATCATTATGATTTTTTGATTTGTTTTTTTGATTGATTTATTGTACAGGAAAATGACAATGTGGTCATGTTTCAATGTACTATTTGAGGAGGACTCTAAGCTGCTACTTACCCCTAGCCATAGGCAGACTTTGTCAGTGGGCGGCACTGAGGCCTTGCAGTAAACATTGTCAGCCAATAGGAAGTGTGTTTCCATGGGGTCTGTGGTTTCCTGGGAAAAATAAAAGAGCATAGGAAACATATGGAAAGTCAAAAGGTGTTCCTCAATCAATCACATTCAAGCCCCAACTTGAGATATGTTTTGTAAAATCGTGGGGTGGTTTTTTGCAAATACTGTGCTCAGAGATGAAAAAGGGAATGTTTTTATTCTCAATTTTTAACAGAGTGAAGAGGAGGTAATGATGGATGAGGGTACAGAGTGTGATGAAGAGGACAAAGCAGAGTCACTGCAGTTCTGCATGGTTCCAATTCATTGAAAATCCAATGGCATACAACGCAAATAACATGACAAAAATTTGTCAGCATTTGTGTTCAAATGACATTGTACATTTTTTGTTGAATAGCTAACTTGAATGTCCAGCGTCTTCTTTTGGCTAGAACAGCCATCAGACAATTTGCTATTTGGTTATTATTCCTTCAAAAGATACATGTTTTTACCAGAAGACAAGATTAACCTCTGGATCGTTTCAGAAACAAATTAAAAGACACATTTTCATGACATTTCAAAAACCTTGTGGATATGTATCACTTTCCAGGCCTTTACATTTACAAAAACACAAACCCTCCTGGAAAATCCCCTTTTCCAGGTTTTCCAACCCTGTTCCTGGTTTACCTTTTTCTTCTGCATGTGTCGTAGGATTTCTAGCGTCTGTTTGATTTGTGGGATCTGGTTTTTCAACCTACAAACCAAGAGAAAAGAGAGATTTTAGTCAAGAAAAGAAAGCATTCAGTAAGTCACTATATTGTTATATAGCCTAACACATGTGGATGTTGTTAGAGGAATGTGTGTGTGTGTGTGTGTCAGTGTATACACACCAAGGATGGGCTAAATTCAAACAAGGAATTTCTCTGAAATTCAAATTGGCTTGAGAAGGCTGCATTATCCACTCTATCAGAAATAATTGAGAATGAAAGCTCTATCATTAGCAAAGGACTAAGTTAGCCAATTGTGGTTAAGTTTCTTCCGAGCCTGGTTCATTTCCATGTCTGCTGCTTCAGCACGCAAAGCTAAATAATGCTGAATACAGAACTATAGAGTGGTATATAAAGACTATTGTCCATACTAGTACGTCTCACACTTCCCTTCGCACTGTAAGCCAGATCTTATTGTCCTTGTACCACGTGTTTAAGTATATACTGTGAAAATAAGTTGTTAGTATGTCCCCAGTGGCACCAAGACAAACTCCTGTGCTTGGTGAATACAGTGCTTCTGATTAGCCTTACCTGAGCTTCTTCTGAGACAGGTTGAGCTCCATGTATTTGTATTTCTGGTACTGCTCATCCAGCTTCCTCAGGACTGCATCTGCTGTCTCATTGCCTGGCTGCTTCATAAACGACTCCACATCCTCCTGTAAACCAGCACAGCAATGAGCCAACACATTATCAGAGGCAGAATATCCAAATTAACCCGACAGTGCCACAATTGACACCTATATTATGTTGATTGCATGACAATGGGTTCATTTTAGTGTTCCTGACAGTTAGCCTGATGACAAGCCAACTGTTAGTCTGCTACCGAGTTTAGCTACATGCATTCATTCCTTTGGGGACAAAATTCAACCGGGATTTATTAAAGTGCTTATTTACGAATGAGTTGGGCTAGGTCTTGCACTGAAATACTGGCTAATGAATGGGCTAGCTAGCTAAGAGATTAACTACACTGTTAGAAACGATTATTTATGGTAACGTTATCCCGGTTGACAGCAAGTTAGATTCCACGCAGACTAACAACATAACTTGCAACTAAGTTGACTGGCTAACGTCTAGCTAGCTTAAATAGGACGAGGAAGCGAGGGTCAGCTTCTGCTAGGCAATTTACGTGAAAGCAAGAACAAGCTAGCACACCGGCGAGCTGCTTCCAAGCAGTTATTTCCCTACATGGACGTGAGTAGCCGCCCAGCAGCGTTAAATGTTTTAGCTAACCTGCTAGGTTAGCTAGCTGGTAGCAAGGAAGACACGCCCGCACAGAAGATAGAAACATGTGTATGTGTTTTCAACCGTCTGATCCTGATGCTGACAGCGGATACAGTGTGAAATGTCATGGTTTACGCACCACAAATGTTGCTTCGGGGATCCCGAGGTGCTTTTTCTTTGTCGCCTGTACGGCATTGCTGTTGTCTATGGTCGCCGCCATCTTGGAAAGAAACTACTCCCTCCTTCCTTACGTAAAAGTTTGGGCGTCGCCGTCGTCTGGTCCAGAGCAGACTCCTTGACTTGGCTGTCTCTAGTGGTGAAAGACATGGCTGCAACCTTTGCTCTTTACTACTTACTACTACTACTACAATTACTATTACTACTACTAATACTACTACTAGGCTACTACAACTACTAGTAGCCAACTAGGCTACTACTCACACTACTGCTACTACCACAACCACTAGGCTACAACTGCTACTACCTCTACCACAACAGCAACAACTAGGACTACTACTACTACTACTTATATAATAATAAACTATAAGTCATAGGGGAAAAAAATTCTCAAGATTTTGATTTTAGAGAAGTTTATTTGTTTCACACAGGCCTAGGCTAAATCAGGACCTCCAAAGGATACATGTTCTTTGTCAAATACAGCATATCTCAATATTGTATTCATTTAGGATCAATGATATCTGAATTCTTTCTCCTAAATCCCCCCTTAGGAGCAATAAAGAGATACACATGGGAATATACTGTACATCTGCATTCATTGTAAGAAGTGCTGGAGACAAATAAGAAAAGCATGATATTTCATTTGTAGATGTCACACTGACAGATTTCTGAGATGTTTCTCCTCACTGACCCATTACAGACTGAGAATAACGTGAGTGCATATTAAGACATGTGAGAAACCAAATGAAAGAGCAGAGTGAGAAGCATGAGACAGTCCTAGGCTTGTTTCTAAGGAGCAGAATGTGAGAAAATGGTCAAAAACCAAACCAAACTGATCTACGTCTATAGGAAAAGTAAATGAGAGGAAGAGGAGATCTGATTTGGGATATTGCTTTCCTCTGAGAACGTATGAATAACTAACAGCATATAAGGCACAACATGTAATTGATTTATTTCAGATCCCTGTCCTGGTTCTGCTTGCTGAAGACTTTTCCAGTCGGCTGAATCCTCCAGGTGAGTTTTACATGCTGGGCGATCCCCTTCTCCCTCAGCCTCGCCTTCATCTGAACAACACAAGCAGTCAGTTGTCCTCTCCCTCCCTTTCTTTTTTATTTTAAGGATTTAATTTTCAGCTTTCAGCAACGGAATAACAAACATGTCTTCCCGTTGTTTTCCAATGAAAAATAAAAAGGGATAAAAAGGGAAAAAAACTAATCATCTTAAAAGAAAGAAATGAAAAAAAAATCTTAACATGAGAAGCAAGTAGACTTATGCGGAGGTAGATTTCTAAAAAATAAAACCAACAAGCAGCCATAAATAAAACTTAAAACTAGGAGTAAATACTGGGAATAAAAAATGGGAATAAGAGTACAGACTTTTATAAAAAAGTGAGACTGTCACTAAATGTCACGGTTTCTAATATTTCTTATCATCAAGGTATTGGCTAAAATGATTTCTTTCATCAACTTTAACTATTGAGCAGACAGAGGCACAAAGGGAGCAAGTGAGGTGAAGAAGTCTGTTGTCATCTGGAAGTAATGTCAGGCTGCGGTAATGATGAGAAAAGGCCTGTGTATGGTACGGTGTAGTGGGGTGGAAGAGAGACTCACCAGCTTCAAGATGGCCTCCATCACATCAGGATCATTCAGGTCAACAGAGGAGTCCTGTGGGCTCAGCTTCAGTCTCAGCACCTGCCTTCGAGAGTCTTTGACAGTACAAATATGCAAAAAATAGACACACACACACACACACACACACACACACACACACACACACACACACACACACATTGGTTATGCAGAGACTTTTGATTAGCCCATGCTGTCATGCATATGCACAGACCATGATCACATGTGCTACCAGTCAAAAGTTTGGACACACAAATTTTTCTTTATTTTTACTATTTACTATCACATTTTAGAATAATAATAAAGACATCAAAACTATGAAATAACACAAATGGAATTATGCAGTGACCAAAAAATGTATTAAACAAATCAAAGCTATCTTATATTTTAGATTCTTTAAAGCAGCTGCCCTTTGCCTTGATGGAAAGACAAAGGCTTTGGAAAGAAATTCATACATAGGCATCAAGTTCACTGTTTATATTTGTCTGAGAAACAAATTTCAAGCATTTAAGTAGAAGCCTTCAGATCAAAATGGCTTTAAGATAATAAAAAAACATAGAACATTCAATCAGGTGTGTCCAAACTTTTGACTGGTACTGTAGGCTATGTTTTTCTTATTTAACCATGACCAAAGCCTTTCCCTTACCTTAACCAAGTTGTTTTAGTCGCCTAACCTTAACCATAACCTTAACCTTAACCCAAACCTTAACCAAAGTTGTTTTACTTGCCTAAACGTTGCCGTTAGCCAACTTTTAGCTGAAAATGTTGTGTTATTGTCACAGAATCCAATTTGTGATGGAGGAATGTAATCGTTTCATTTGAGCAGGAGGAAAACGCGTCCTATCTGATGATGGCCTAAATGAACACATACACACACACACACACACACACACACAAAACACGAATACACTCACACAGAGATACACACAAATGTCCACTACACAGACACACACAAACACACAAATGTGCATGTACGCACACACACACCGTTACTATCATCACCACCTCACCCCTTCTCATAATTCACCAACTCACCTTTGTAACAGATGAAAGGTCTCTTAATGTAACATAACCGATTCACCAATCCTCCTCCTTCTTTGAAGTATCTGACGCAGTTCTTTTGTGGGTTATTTACAGGCGCTCCTGAAACCCAGTATCTGAATGAGGAGTCGCTCCCATCCGACCAAGTCCAGGAGTCTCTGAACAGACCGATCCAGACCTGCTGTGTCTCTGGTACCACCTTCTGGATCTCCTGGTTCTCAGCCTGGTTCCTCACACTGGCCAGGTCCGTGTGGTGCTGCCTGCAGTAGCGCTGAGCTTCGGTCCAGGTCTTTGGATCGTCTACTCTGGTATACACACCACGGCCGGCCCCTAAAGCCACAGAGCATCGCTTCAATTCAGTAATTCAGTTCAGTGCAATTCAATGTAATTCTGTCCTACCCTATTCGCTTCAACACAACTCAACAACTTTTTGATAACAACAAATGCAGTAATTTATTAAATACATGATTTCCTCTTGTAAATGCCAGAGGTGTGACCAAGTCAACTTTGCTCCAATCCCAAGTCAGTCTCAAGTCTTGAGGCACAAGTCTAAATGTAGATTACCAAGTCTAGTCCATGTCATTAATGTCAAGTCTCAAGTCTAAATGTAGAACAGCAAGTCAAGTCAGAACAAATCAAGAGTCCAGTATCAATTTAATATCTTAAAGAAAACTAAATATCTAAATATCTAACTAAATATCTATCTATCTATGGTTTTAATAGGATAAAAACTTGGTAAGAGCATCATGAGTTTGATTTCTATAATCAGTTTCAACTTCAATAAATTCAGTCATTCCATACAAATTCAGAAAACAGAATTTAAATTCACAAATCTCATCACTTTCAAACCGAGTCATTTACACAAACACAAGATCTTTGGTCAAGACTTTAGAAACCTTTTCAAGTCGTCAAAGTACAAGTCAAAGTCGAGTCCCAAGTCACCAGAACCCAAGTAAAGTCAAGTCTCAAGTCTTCTCTTCATGCATCAAGTCAAGTCTCAAGTGATTAAAACTGTGACTCAAGTCCCCAGCTCTGGTAAACGCAAATGCATTAGCTGCAACACACACCTGACAAACAGACGAATGAGAACTTTCTCTCGGAGCAGTGTGTGTTGTGCCAGTATCCTCGATCAAACACAGCACAGTCCTCGTCCCCCTCTGTGTATTTAGGGTGTCCTCTAGCCCACTTCCTGTAGTCCCTCTCACCCTCGCCATATTGGTCCTCATCTGCCAAAGACCACTGCCATTTCCCAGAGGCTCCTAGCAGAGGTAAATAGAGTACTTGACGGTTTTACTCAAGCAAGCGCACTGTTAACTTCTGTTAAATTTCAGACTTGGCGTACATGTGTCTAGAAAAAGATTCAAGTAAAAGAATACCTTACAAAAATACAAGCAAAAATCATTAAGGTTTGGTGCATGCTAGAAGTCTGCCACCCAGCCTGCAGCAATTGTTAGATTAAGACCGAGCTTGGGCTGATTTTCTATTAAACAGATGGGGTGTGGGCAGGGTTTGGGCACTAAATTAAATTAATTAAATTAAATTGAACGACAAAGGTACGGGTCGGACTTGGCCTTAAATTTCAGGCCCATGCAGACCTCTAGTGCATGCTCCGAGTCCTTGTGTAATTTGATGACTTGTTGCCAGCCAAAGGATGGGAATAGTTTTTATTTTTTAATACTTTCTAGCTCATGTCAGTAAACCTATTTTTATGTTTTAGTCCAGAATAACTGCTTTGACTTAAACATAAAACATACTTGAGTATAAATTGGATTAAATACTTGAGAAAAAGAACCCAAGTTTAAAGTAATAATCCGCACCATTTTCATATGTATTTTTTCATTTGTATTTATGTGTGTGAGAAAAAAAAGTCTCCATTTCACCATCAGTGGAGTGACTTGAGTGACGGTTATAAAGCTCTTGACCACTCACCATGCTTTCTAATGTTCTCTATGGTTTTATGTCAAAATGCTGATCTAAAGCTACTGCATATGACTTCATATTTGTAGGTTTGCCATTTGTCTACATAGATAATAGAAAATAATCTGTACATGGTTTGGAAGGACACAAACACAGTGGATAAAATACTGATGCAAAATACATGGAAACTCCTTGTCCAGACTGATGCAAACAGTATGTAAATTACTATGCAGTTTAGCTTGGACTGAATTTACAGGTAAACACAGACGTCTCTCAGGACCTGTAATCAGACCATGAAACGTTTGATTCCTGCGACCGCCATGTTGCAAAACTAAGGATCTTGCAGATTACCACTTTAAAACTTCAGAATTTAAAAAATAAGCTCTGAAACATAGCATTGCAATTTCTGTACCGTGAGTGCTTTCAACTAGTTAGTTACCTGTCCTCTCGCCTTCTCTTTTCAGGCCTGTCCAGGCATCCTCAACTGCTTTGTTGTCATCAATAATTTGATGGATTTTTCTTAAATCCTCCATGTTGTGCAATGTGGCCAAGTCAGTGTAGATCTCTCTACAGTAGCTCAGGGCTTCAGGCCATTTCTTTCTCTCTCCTATGAAGTGATACTCATGAAGGAGGCAAGATGAAAGCATAGACAGCCCTGTATAAAATAACAGAGAGAAGATAGATTTGGAAAAAGAAATGACACATGCTCAAAAATTAACACAGACAAATGAAAACAACTTATTGAGGGATAGTAGGTATCCTGAGCTGTAAATAATACTTTTACTGATGGGATCCTCTATAATTTAGAGACACTGAATGATGAACTTCATCCAATAATGAATTATTCTACAAAATGTATATAAATATATAAATATGTATATATATATACATATGTTGAGGAAAAAGTTCTTGAGTCAGAGGTTTGTCTAATTTGAATATATATTTATTAATAGGAGTCTCATGAGAGGAAGAGATGCACACAGCTCATAGGCTACATACACTTCTTCCCAGAGGAATAGGAAGACCAGTCTTTTATGCACCGTATCTTCCAAGGATGTACAGGGTGTGCTGACATTAGAACAGATAAGTTAGGGCTTCCATAGACATCTCAGGGACATCCAGGAGCCACTCTGATAACAAGACCTCAGTCACAGAAAGTTATGGAACAAGGGTCACAGTTCATACATGTATGTTAAATTTTCTTCCACAACATATGTATATACATATGTATGTATGTATATATATATTATTCTGGAGATGAATCCTTAAAAGAGACGTCATGAATCATAAGCTTGTAATAAGATAATATATCAAGTTTAAGACCGAAAGCAAGCAGTCTCTCTCATGCACACACACACGTTTAAACACAGATGCACTTAAACACATGCACAAGTAAATGTACTGACCCAAGACAAAGAGCGCGACAGGTCGTCTCCCCTCCATCGTGTCTCCTGTCCTCTCTGCTCTGGGTCAGAAGCAGCTTTGGCAGGCAGGGTGGAGACTGAGGCGGAGAGACAGCGAGGCGCACCTACACCTAGATAACCTCTGTCCGTATCAGTGTCAGGGTCGTTACTGGGTAAGTAATAAATTACACCTTACTTGTTACTTTTCTTAAGAGTAATGAATTACTTACTTACATTACTCCCTGAGAAAGGTAATTAGTTACTCTACTCGTTACATTACTTTTGCATTACACCCTAAAACAATTGTGGTATAAGGTTTCTCCATTTCACCATCAGTGGACTTGAATGACAGAAAAAGCTAAAAAATAAATTAAAAAAAAAGCTCTTGACCACTAACAATGTTTTCTAATGTTCTCTATAGTTCAAAATGCTAATTTGAAGCTATTGCATATGGCATCAAATTTGTAAATTTGCAGTTTGTCTACATACTGTAGATAATAGAAAATAATCTGTACATGGTTTGGAAAGATACAAACACACTGGATAAAATAATGATGCAAAATACATAGAAACTCCTCCTGTCCAGATTGATGCAAACAGGATGTAAACTAATATGCAGTTTTGCATGGACTGAGTTTACAGGAAAACACAGACATCTCACAGGACACAGGTGGAGGATGGACACCGTCCTGTAAATCAGACCATGAAACGTTTGATTCCTGCAACAGCCATGTGTTTTTATCAGAGTGTCCTCCAGCAAAACCCAACAGCAAAACACTAACACTTCCTCCTTAGCTCACTCATTGTAAATCTCTCTGGACAAAAGCAGCAGCAAAACGCCTTAGGTGTAGAATGAGTGATGAAGAGACAATCTTTTAGTCTCACCAGGATGCTTGGTCAGTACAGGTGACCATGTTGAAGTATCTATCTACACAGATTCATCACTCTCCATTTATCTACCAGTTCAATATTAGACATTCAATTCTTAGCCGGTTCATTTAACAAAATTTGCTATATTTGCTATGAATGAAAACACTTGTACAGACTGGATCCTCTATATTTTAGAGGCATTAAATAAT